>NC_085862.1:52557679-52732679 GCF_034702125.1 Engraulis encrasicolus | reverse complement strand
TCAGCTCCATGCGTGCCCTACCAATTCCACGGCAGTCTGGACTGCGTCACCAACTCGGTGTGGGTTGGCTATGATGAGGCCCTGGGGGCGACTTCTTACACGGCATTGGCTATCCGGCAGGGAGGCGGGGCCAACAGCTCCTGTATGTCCAATGAGCTAAGCTGTAACGTGGCCGACTTGGGCTGCGGTGTGAGCTATGACTTTAGCCTCACCGCCTCCAACGCACACTGCAGCACGCCCAGCAATACGACCTTCACGATAGAGACAGGTAACTTTTGGCAACACAACACACACTGCTGTAACGTTACACAACACACACTGCACCACGCTTAGCAACGAGTCTTTGCTCATCGAGAGAGGTAGCAACAGAAGACTCACTGTTGTAACATTACACAACACACACTGCACCACGCTTAGCAACGAGTCTTTGCTCATCGAGAGAGGTAGCAACAGAAGGCTCACTGTTGTAACTTCACAACACACACTGCACCACGCTTAGCAAGGAGTATTTGCCCATCGAGAGAGGTAGCAACAGAAGACAAACCGCTGTAAACTTCACAACGCACACTGCACCACACTTAGCGAGGAGTCTTTGCTCATCGAGAGAGGTAGCAACAGAAGGCTCACTATTGTAACTTCACAACACACACTGCACCACACTTAGCGAGGAGTCTTTGCTCATCGAGAGAGGTAGCAACAGAAGACAAACTGCTGTAAACTTCACAACGCACACTGCACCACGCCAGGGACACATGCAGGCGAAACGAGTGAAGCGAAGAGAGGCGAAATTCTGTGTTCCATTCTGACAGCTCAACTGTCATCGAATGAAACATTTGTGTTGTTGATTTGATTGCCCACCGTAGGCAAAATTTGCTTCTAATTTGCATGTTATTAAACTAGGTTGAATAATTTCGCTTCGCTTCGATGCGGTTCGCTTGCCTTCGCCTCCCTCATAGGAATGAATGACGAAGTGCGCTTCGCTTGGCCGAATTCACGTATATGTGTTCCTAGCGTTAGCAACGAGTCTTTGCTCATCCAGAGAGGTAGCAACAGAACACACACTGCTGTCACGTCACAACACACACTGCTCCACGCCCAGCAACGAGCAACCTTCCTCCTCAAGACAGGTAACTAATAGCAACAGAATTCGCACTGCAGGACACCTAGCAACAACACCTTCCCGATCGAGACAGGTAACTTACAGGTTACACGCTACTGTAGCGACCCCCCTGGGGTCCTGACCCCTAGTTTAGGAACCCCTGTTGTAATCTAATGAGGTAATCGTATCCCTCCCCTAAGCCCCGTGTGCGCTGCGTGAGATCCACACCACCTCGGAGTGCCAGTCACAGCAGCTCGCAAACCTCTCCCCCTCCCCCCATCCCCTCCCCCTTACCCCTTTTCCCCCTTACCATCTTTAATGTCATCTCTTCTCCCCCAGCCCCGTGTGGCCTGGATCAGATCAAGACCACCTCTGAGTGCCACAGCAGCTCCATCCTGGTGGAGTGGGAGATGAGCGAGGGCAAGACGCTGTACGTGGCGACGGCGGAGGCGAAGCACGACCGCTCGCTGCTGATGTGCAACAGCACGGACACCTCCTGCAGCCTGACCGACGCCCAGTGCGGCACCGAGTACACCATCATCATCTCCACCGAGTCCGACAAGTGCAGCAGCCTCAGGAGCCCGCCCAAGAAGATGCACACGGGTAAGCAAAGCATGCGGGAACACGCGCACGCACACACACACCTACATGCACGTGCATACACACACACACCATTATTATATTTACCGAATCCGACAAGAGCAGCAGCCTCAGCCTCCCAAGAAGATACACACGGGTAGCTAATATACACACACACATACACACAGACACACACACACACACACACACACACACTTACCGTGGGCACTGTAGCTACAAACCCATAAACACTCATACAGATATTCTTGTATCTTTTATATGGATTAACCTGTACTGTGTGTGTGTGTGTGTGTGCTTTCAGCCCCGTGTGCCCCGACGAACGTGAGGACCGAGGAGGTGTGTGAGCACAATGGCGTGAGGGTGACATGGGACGCCTCTTACGTGGCCAACTCTTACATGGTGACGGCCACGGGGCCAGATGGGGACATAAGCACCTGCAACAGGTGGGCTTCTTTGACAGACAAGTCAATGTATTTTTTTACAACCAGGGCTCTAAATTAACACCAGCCAATCTGCCAAATGCTGTTGAAATTTCATTTTGGCTGGTAGAAAATTCCATCTTAAAGGGGTATGCCAGTATTTTGGGGCTGAACACGGTTAAAATCGTTGGCCAGAGTTTATGAAGGTGGTAAAGTGTCTTATTTTTCATGTTAGGCGTTGTCTTGCTTTAAGACAAGTTAAAAGAGGGAGTATGTAGCTAAGCTAGTGAAAGTCAATGGATCACTGTAGCATGTGTGATCCATTGACTCTCACTAGCTTAGATATTTACTCCTCCTTAAAACAAGTCAACGCCTAACATTAAAAATAAGACACTTTACCACCTTTATAAACCCAGGGCAATGATTTTAACCGTATTCAGCCCCAAAATAGTGGCATACCCCTTTAACAGCCACTTGAATATAACCTTTGTTATTATACTTTTATTATTTATATTATTTATATTTATAAAGTATTTAAATTTATATTTATATTTATATTTAATATTATTTTTATTATTTATATATATATTATTTATATTTTATATTTTATATTTATATTTATTTGTTATTATAATACACATATTCAATTCTATACATGTATGTATAACACATATTTGTTTTTTAATGAGTGTTATTTAATGAGTGACACTATATATGGGATGTGTTGGGTGTGTGTTATGCGCATATGCTGTTGGAGACTATATCTCTTTGGTGCAGACGGGATCACTGTTGATCTGACTGACTATTTCCTGAAATTAGACATCATAAGAGCAAAAAAGAAAAGAAAAAAACATAGCATTGTAACAACATTGCTATAGCATTACAGAGAGAACCCATTAAGACAAGCATTATAAATTGTCTGTTACCAGAATGCCAATGAGCAAGTCATAGTGCATTACTTAAGGCCCTGTGTTATGTCATAGTAGTGTAGTACTATGATAGTTAACTTTTCAATTACTATTGCAGCGTTCCCCCCGTGGCATGGTGATTACCATTTTGGCAACTATGAGGTTGTAATACAGGTTCATTTCCTAGTTGGAATCAAGTACGGTAAATTAATGAAGATTCAAAATGCACGCTAGAGGAGGAGGCGCTGGTAAAAAAAAAGTTGGAAAAACCCATGTGCTTTTTTCTTTCTTTGATGGGATGAGTAAAGCATCTCTTCTTTATGATAACAGAGATTGAATGAAGAAATAAAGCATCTCTTCTGTACTCTGCCCGTACAGTGAATAACTGAACACTGCCACAAAGCATAATAAAATCCATAACAAATATTTTCTTCTCTACTCGTCCAGCACGGTGAATAACTGCACCATATCGGATCTGATCTGTGGCACGGCTTACGTCATCACCGTCACCTCCACCGGCGACAACTGCACCAGCCCTCCGAGCGCACCGGTCACCTTCCATTCAGGTACAACTGAAAACTGAATGAGCTCTTTTAAATAATGTGTGTATGTGTGTGTGAAGTGTAGTGTGTGTAGTGTGTGTGTGTGTTTGTGTGTTTGCGTGTGTGTAGCATGAGAAGTGTAGTGTGTGTAGTGTAGTGTGTGCGTGTCTGTGTGTTTTTATACCTACACTTCCCTAGTTCATATTTTGACGTGATAGACCTCTCTCAATATTCCACAGTTGTGAGTCTTGAATGTTTATAGAAATCGGTGTAATTGAACGTCTGCACGTGTGTGTGTGTGTGTGTGTGTGTGTGTGTGTGTGTGTGTGTGTGTGTGTGTGTGTGTGTGTGTGTGTGTGTGTGTGTGTGTGTGTGTGTGTGTGTGTGTGTGTGTGTGTGTGTGTGTGTGTGTGTGTGTGTGTCTGTCTGTCTCTGTCTGTCTGTGTGCTCTTCTGTCTGTTTGTCTGTTTACATGTATATGCATATCTGTGTGTGTTCAGTGCCTTGTGACCCAGAGGATGTGAGGGTGGAGGTGGACTGCAACAGCCACTCAGCTAAGGTATTGTGGCAGGCCAGCGCGGGGGCAGTGCAGTACATGGCCTGTGCCGAGACCACAGATGGCAACCGCCTGTACTGCTCAACCACGGACACGCACTGCACCATCGACAACCTGCTCTGCGGATCCATCTACAACTTCAGCGTGCAGGCCACCGACGGGGTGTGCAACAGCTCTCTCAGCCCGCCAGAGGAGCAGGGTGTCGGTAAGGACCAAAGGCAGTCAGAATGCTATGTATTTACTCATTACTGCAGTACAAAGCATATGTCAGGATGTCCCACTTGAAATTTTCTCGAATGTTCAGGGGCCCTCCTCTGACCCAATAAACAATACAAGTCACATAAATCGTCAATAGTAACACGCACACACACACACACACACACACACACAGACAGACAGACAGACAGACACACACACACACACACACAAATATTATGTAGATTTTTAGAAATTATGGTGATGAAGTAGCCTGGTTCCAGCCAGACCTCTGTGTGTGCTCTGGAGCCCCCTGGTGGCACTCCAAACACACACATCGGTCTGGGAGCATGTGGCAGAATTCAATTTCTGTACGCAAAAAATAATGCCGAGCATTTATTGCATCAATATCAATGGCTGCTCGCATTGAGGAGTCACAGGAGGTATCATAGACTATATTAATGCTTTAGAGATAAACAGAAAACGTTTTTGAAGGAATTTGCTGATATTGAAGCAATAAATGCTGAGATTATTTATTTGACTGGAGAAATGGAATCCTGCTACACGCTCCCAGACCTAGTAGTGGAGCTCACAAAGCTGTGCGGAACTACAGGTCGGGCAAGAGCCAGGCAAGTGATGAAGGCCCACCTTATAAATACCTTCAGGGCCCACGGTCTTAGAATCACTGGTATATGTGATATTGAGTATGTGGCTGCATCTGCAATCTGCTACTGACCGGGTGTGCGTTAGAGTCATGGCCTCCACACAGTGCTGAGCACTGCTCTTCCAAAGTTCGATTCCATTGTTGTCAATACAACCCTGCACACCGGCGCCGATATTCGCGGACATTCACGGATGTTGTCAAGCGATTGGAGACAAGTTCTATTTTATCGGAGCCGTCTGTTGACTATCCATGCTATGTTTGTGTGAAATTGGGTTTGGGGGTCGGAATTGTGTCGGAAGCGAAAGTGCTCTGCAGTGTTGTCAGAACCGATGTGCGGAGGCCCTCAGAAGCATTGATTTTACATTCACTCTTGTACAATAGAAAGATAGAAATAGAAATAGAAAGCCTTTACAAAGTATACTGAGATTTTAGCTTCCCTACGAAGTGCAGTCCTTTATAGATGAGCATTGTCCAGTAAGTGTGAGTTCATTGTTGTAACAGCTTTGGGGAAGAAGCTGTTCTTCATCCTATTTGTTCTGGCTGGCAATGCCTTGTAGCGCCTGCCAGAGGGCAACAGTGTGAAGAGATGAAAGCCAGGATGTGTGGGATCTTTAATGATACTCCTGGCTCTACTTACACAGCGTGAGTTGTAGATGGTGGGTATGGGAGGCAGGGGGCAGCCTATGATTTTTTGCGCTGTTTTGGTCACCCTCTGCAGTCTCTTCCTGGCAGCCTCAGTGCAACTTGAGTGCCACACTGACACTGCGTAGGTCAGCAGGCTCTCTATGGTGGAATATGTACAACAGTACATATACAGTAGACTGTATATGTGATTGTGAGTATGTGGCCGCTCCTGCAACCTCAAAGTGCAGGCTCTTGATAGTTTGTGAAACATCTCACTTAGTCCTACAGAGAAGAAAGGTGTTAGAAGCATGCAGAGTAACACATGTGGACATTACCACAGTACATGTGGTGTTTTTCTGATTAATTTGGCATTCCTAATTTTTCAATTGATGAACAAACCATTGATGACCCTTCTCACACTGAGTTCACAGTGACTAAACCAAAATATTCCATATGACTACAACCAACAATCTCACACGTCTCACAAACAGGCATCAGAGCTGTTTTGCAAAGCCCACTCTAACACTGTCAACAATGGCACTTTACAGGTGTTGATAACATTGAGGATAGCATGCATCATCAAAATGTTTTCCCCAGCAGTTCTCTTACGTGCAATCCGTGCTCTCTGCCCCCCACAGCGCCTTGCCCTCCAGCCACGGTGAGCGTGAGGGTGCGAAGAGTAGACGACATGGACCTGGTTATGGTGTCCTGGAGTGCGGTGCCGGACTGCCCGGGCGTGGAGTACCTGATGACCATGACGGGCAACATCGAGGACGACCCAGACCAGGGCATAGCGATCACCTCCTACTGGCTGGAGAACACCTTCTTCGAGATGCCGCTTCCCTGTGGAACAGCCTTCAACGTCACAGTGGAAGCGCGTAACACAGCTGGAACCAGCCCCCCGTCGGCACTCGTCCCGGGAATGACAGGTATGGTAGAGGAACAACTAGACGTTCAGATGGAGAACTACAACGAGTGTCAGTTGTGTACTAGAACAGGCATGTGGGCACTGTGCAGCTTTAATGGAACTGTCACAACAGAAGCGTATACCATACGGAGTATAGCATATCCACTGTAGTATAGTATGCTCAAAACAAGCAGGAGTTTGTAGTGCTTAGGTGTGTTCACCTTTTTTTCTTGGTGCTCTTTGATGTAGGGACTCTCAAACCTGTGC
Organism: Engraulis encrasicolus; assembly: GCF_034702125.1. Classification (NCBI taxonomy): domain Eukaryota; kingdom Metazoa; phylum Chordata; class Actinopteri; order Clupeiformes; family Engraulidae; genus Engraulis; species Engraulis encrasicolus. The sequence continues at coordinate 52,725,898 of NC_085862.1, read as the reverse complement.
ATGCAGTACACCCTGAAGAAGGCCATATGGGCCGCAACGCGCGTAGGCTTTATAGCCAAATAATAAAGTGTAAAAGTTGCAATCTTGAGTGTAGTATGAAGCATAGTATGAATACTGTATGGTATATCTTACTGCATCTATTTCAGCAATGACATCTCTTGACATTTCTGGGCTGTTTTTCATCTGATTTTGTCATTCTCTCTCTCTCTCTCTCTCTCTCTCTTTCTCTCTCTCTCTGTCTCACATAGTCCCGTGTACCCCCACTGGTTTCCGTGCGGTGGGTAATAATGTGTCGGCGGTGCTGGAGTGGGATGCGTCGGCGCTGGCAACTGAGTACACGGTGTACCTGGGGCCGCCTCAGGGCGAGTTGGTGCTGTGCAACACACCTACTCTCACCTGCACGGTGGCCAATGTGCCGCTGGAGGAGCTGCAACTGACGGCCAGCAACGCGGTTGGAGAGAGCAATGCCACCACACTCAGCAGCGGTGAGCATACTAGCATACTACAACTTGTAGTACCATATTCAAGTCCCAAGTTTCCCAAACTCAAACTAGATATTTCACGTTACAATGTGTATATATTTCACAAACAATATATTTCACATTGCAAACCAAACAATGTTTGGCCTTTGGAATATGGGTTGTGAAAACCTTGGGTCCAAAGTGGTGCTCCGAGCAGAAAAAAGTTTGGGACCCACTGTGGTAAGTAGTGCTAATTTAGTATTAGTCCTAAAGGAAATAAACCCTCCTCTACCCTCCTCTCTATTCCACTAGTTGCCTGTCTGTTCTTCACTGTCCTGTCCAATAGAGGTCTAAAGCAGCCCAGAAAATATACTGTGTGTATCTTTAAAAACATAATAACTCATGGTAACTTTTTTGCGATACAGGATCCCGTCGCCGAAGAGATCTTAGAGAATCGCATATGATGGCCAGTCTGCTGGAGGACGGTAAGTTTGTTGCAGTGGACGATCCGCACTGTGCACATGAACACAAAAACACATTAGAGCAACAATGTCATTGAGGTCGGATGGCCGGTTATGAGTGCAGATGACTTTCAAAGTCCTTCCTTTAGGAGTTCGTTGATTGCTTTGTTCCTTACAGTACATTCACTATTGGACTGTTGCACTAGTGCACTATCGCATTGAAAAAGTGAAGATTTTGCATTCACCCTCGACGTCTACTTCTCTTCTCCTATCCCTTTTCCTTCTCCTCCCCCCTTCTCTTCTCTTCTCTTCTCTTCCTATCCATTTTTTTCTCTTGTCTTCTGTTCTGTTCTCTTCTCTTCTCTTCCCTTCCTCCCCTCTATACAGACGTGCTAGTCACCCCTCAGCCGCGGGTCACGGTGGTTACGGGAGGCTGGCTGCAGCTGGAGTGGCCGTCGGTGCAAGGGGCGTCCTACTACACGCTGATCGTCAGGGAGGACGGGACCTCTCGGCCCCCGCGGGAGGTGCTGACCGTCTACGAGGAGGTGGCCACAGTCACCGAGCTGAAGGCTGCCACCCGCTACTGCCTCACCCTCTCTGCCAAGAACTCCATCGCCCAGAGCGCCTACTCCGCCCCTGTCTGCGTTACCACCGGTGTCACGCAGTAACACACACACACACTTGCGCACATAAACACACACGCACACACACAAACATACAGTCACTGTAGGACTGTGCCAGGGGGAGAGAGTATGTGACAAGCGAAAAGCAAGCGAAAGGAAGGAATGGACTGGACACATTTTGCCACCCTACTTTGTCCCTCTTAGAAGCAGAGCTGATGATTGGTCAAGGCAACACAATGTACATATAGCAGTGGTACTGTGTGAGGTATGGACCGGTGGCTGTGAGAGGGAAGGGAGGGAGAGGAGGGGAGGGGAGGGAGGCTACATTTCTATAATGCATACGTAAGGCCACACCCCATTCGTAATACACAGGCCCTGTCCCTGCCCTGAACACATCTACTCTCTCTCTCTCTCTCTCTCTCCCTCCCTATTTGTGCATGTATGAGATTAGATCTTCCTTGCAAATTCAATTGGGCCAATTGTTAAGTTTGAAAGATGTATAACTAGTAATATTAAAAAAGAAAAAAGGTGATATGATAATAAAAAAGCAATAGATTACTGAATTTGTTATATTTTTACGATAAATGTGAAGAGAGGTCAAATTTAATGCTATTATTCAGAAACTAGATGTATGATTTTGCCAAACCCTGTGAGATGATTAATTTCTATGAAACTGTCCTTATAAACGAAATGAGTCACTTTATATATAGTTTAAAATGTCAGTTATATTTGATTTCTTTTTTCCCTTTGGGTGAATATTCCTCCATTTCCTGTATTTATCACAAATGCCTATATTTTTAAATCAGCCACACACTGAGAACGCTGTCCTCTGTAACAATAGATCCGTTCCATATGTTCACTGTCTTTTTTTTCTGACTGTCTCAATCAAGTATGTACATTCAGATAGCTAGAGAGCAAAATAATAAATTTGTAGTGTATCAATCATGACTTTGTAAACCACACAGTATATTTTCTATTTCATGTACAATATGACCTTGTCTCATTTTGTGTGAACACTTTGCCATAGATTTTTTTAAAGTAATATTATTTTATTGAGCCCGGAGATGAAGGAATAAAGCTCTGTGAAAATGAAAAGAGTAAAGATTAAAGTGATCAGCCCCAGCTCGTCTTTGCCAGTCGCTGCCCAACCGTATGTCCACCTATAGAAATGTCAAATGATTGGTGTATATGATCCAGACCCTAGGATTGGCAAAATACAGCAATGAAATGTTGATCATCTTTGAGAAACTTCAGTGAACATGTGGGATCATCTAGTGCAAGCATGACCATTTGCTGCAGAATAGACCTGTTCATGAACCAACATGCCAAGTGTAAGCCTTCCACATATTACAGCTGTTGGCTGTACGCTATGACCTTCAGAACTTTGCAGAAAAAAAATAATGGCTTAACAAATCTGTGTTAAAGGCAGTCAGGTTTATTGCCATATTTGTTGTATGAATAGTACTTCACATAAAAAAAGGAATCTAAATCACTATGTTTGTCAGTGTTCCATGCAAGACAACACAGCAAACATTACAGTGCAAGACAAGATGGTAGGCGCACAGGCAAAACAAATACTATTGTTCTGTTATAATCTGCCCAAATCTATCCTAAAGACAGAGATACAAGATGTAACATCATACATAACCACTGCAATGACCATAGAAAATACACAAGTACAGTGTTAGCAGCAGTAATAAAAGAAGCAGATGGTATAGTGCTGTGCGTAAGGGTTTCTTGGGAAAGTTATGTTAGTTTAGTTTAGTTTAGTTTAGTTTAGTATAGTTAATTAGCTTATTTGACAGGAATGATGTACATGATAATTCTAGTGTCAGAGTTAGCTATGAAGTTAATTAAGCTCATCTGTGGCCTGGGCAGGGAGCTGTTCTTGGGGAAGTGTAGATTTCGTGCTTCCTGGCAGCCTGGCCAAACTCTGCTAGTTGGCATCTGTTCAGTTGGGGTTAGATGATTTAGTGGCACGTGGCATGCGGAAGTGGCATGCCAAAGGAAGGCTATATTTTAGGTTGGTGGACACATTATTCACTGACAGGTTAGGGTTAGGAATTGGTTCTGGTCTAGGCACAGTTCAACATGTTTATGAGTTTTGGTACAGCCACAGTTCAGCAAATTTACATACACAGTAAAAAAAGAAATGTTGTTTTTACGGAAAATTGCTGGCAGCAGTGGTTGCCAAAGTCTACCTTTAAAAAAATAACGGTATATTTCCTTTTTACATTTTACGGTAAGATTATGGCAGCAGTGGTTGCCAAAGCCTACCGTTAAATAAATAACGGTATTATTATTTTTTACATTTTACGGTAAAATTATGGAAGCAGTGGTTGCCAAAACAGATTGGACAGATTATATTCAGGTGAGTTCAATTATAGAGTTACAATCAGACAACTGATTGGACTGATTATACTCAGGTGAGTCCAATTATAGAGTTGCTATCACAGACAACTGATTAGACTGATTCTACTCATTGGAGTCCAATAAACATCAACTTAATTAGATACCTAAATATATGCCCAATTGCCAGATTGTCTAGTGCAGGCAGGTGGACCAGTCTAGTATCATCAATGAAGGGTATGCAAAACCATTCTTTTAAAAAAAAAAGGCCTGAAAATAATCTTAAGGAAAATGAAGGCCAAAGCTAGCGGGGCAAGCAAGCTAACAAACAAGCTAGTTAGCAAGCCACCATGCAGCCACCCTTACAACGTGACCTGCTAGCCGGGCCGGCCAGCTTCATTGTTGTCAAATCTACAACGTGGAGGCACCTGGAGCCAAGCAGACAGGCAATATGTTTTCTGTGGAGTAATTAATATTCAATTCATTATAACCTCCATTGCTTTCTGTTGGGTAGGAGGAATGCAAAAAAAGATATTCTGAATTTTGAAGAGGTTTACCGTGTCAATTTGCCTCTCAATCGAAAACTCTGATGGCAAAGCCTCAAAGTCCAATAAGGGAAAAAATTATTGCGGTGGAGAATTTTTCGCAGGATGAACTACAACACATGCAGAGGGTTGTACTCTAAGTTAATACTCATTGATGGCTACTAATCAAATAGCGTGTTGACATCAAACTCTGCCTGTTACATCCAGCCTATCAGTGGTTTGACAAGTTACACCTGGAACAAGTGCAATCACAAGAGATCTATTGGACTAAAAGAGGACAAAAAGCCTAACACGACCAGAAAGAGCACCTACTTTTTGTAGTATACACAATGTGAAGAAAAGCAGAGCAGAGTTCTTTGTCTGTTGGTTCACAATTTGGTTCACTAACAGAGGATTGAGTTTGGTTCACTTATAAGGGACTCAACAAAAATGGCTGCTCATGTTGCCAAAACATTTGAAAATTGGGGAGGCATGTTTTTCATAACTCTCAAGGGAGTTAAACATTAACTCTCTAGCTCTCTTAGCTCAACAACTCGGATCCAGAGGAGTCAAATAACACTCTGTAGTGTTGCTGCAACTCTTGATGTTTAGATTTTGGCTGAACACCAGTCTAACTCTGATCAATCGAACTCTGGCAAATTTGCTGTGTCTATGTGTACACCAGTGAAAAATAAAGTCATGTACTGTTTCTTGACTACTTCATCTTCACTTAACGGTATTTTCCAATATTTTCTTTTCAGTGAACAGTTCAGTATTTTCTACATATTGACACCAGTGAAAAATAAAGTTATGTACCGTTTCTTGACTACTTCATCTCACTTAACGGTATTTTCCAATATCTTCGTTTACAGAGAACAGTCCAGTATTTTCTACATATGACACCTGTCAAAAATAAAGTTATGTAGCGCTTTTTGACTAAATAGTGGCTTGCCATATTTAGTACAGAGATAGACTGTTTTACATTTTACGGTCACTGACTGTTGCAATTTGACAGTTTTTTGCCGTAATTTCAACAGGCATTTTTTACAGTGTACAGCCATAGTAACTTACCATAACCAAGAGTAGCGTCATATGACCGCACTTGGAGTGGCATGAGCCACTAAATAATCTAACCCCCTCTCCATCAGTTCTGTTACACAAGGTTAAACAAGGACAAAGGCTTCTGTGCCTCCCTCCAGAGGCAGAGGTGACTGTATCGTTAGGCCAGCTGGGGCCCCAAGTGAAAATGCCAAAGAATGCACATTTTGGGGGGGGGGAATGGCCAATACTGTAGTAAAGTGTGAGCTGGGGGGGGGTTTGGGGGGGGCGTGTGACATCTGATTTTGGATTTTTTTCTCCCCAAGGAAATGATTTCCTGTCTCGCCAATACAGTAAGTCAATAAGTTTAAAGCTCTCACCTACATTATATTATTAATGAATTTGAATAGCATGGGAAATGAACACACATCTGCATTCGACTACAGTCCCTCTTTGTTTAATCTCCACCAGTCACCTTTCCTGTAATTCTGCGCAGCGACCACAAAATCAGTCTGTGCGAGTACTGCTGTTGCTTAGGGGAGGCTTGGAAGCATTCAGACCCACTGAAGGGGGGGAAAAGTTTGAGAACCATTGCCCTAATCTAATCCCGGGGACAAGATGTGCCTCTGCCCAGAGGCCAGGAAGATGAGAAGATTGTGTTCAATGTGACTGGCAACTCACACAATTGTGCTTTGCAGGTGAGGTGGTTGGTACATGTCTTACTGGGAGGGAACTACTCCACTAGTGACCTGTGAAAAATAGTGTGGGCCACAAATACAGGACACATTTAAACAACTTAATCAGATTAATTCGAAGTATATCTTACAGGGTTAGCAGGGACATGACGCTTCTTCCAGTACAGTACTGTTCCAACTGCTAATGCTGTCACAACAACCCCCACTGCTACACCCACTGCAATAACATTCCCACTTCCCTCTTTCTCAGGTGGTGCAATATATTTCATGACTCGTCCAACGTTTGATATGCTCGAATTCAGCGAGTCTGCATTCTCCGCCACAACTGCAATGAAAACGGTGGTGCCGTTGACCATGTTGAGGTTGCTTGGGTGGAATGAGTACCGCTCAGTGGAGCCAGCGTCTTGTGGTCTCAGCTCCCAGGGGTCGATGTGATGAGAGCCACTGAAGTTGGTTCTCAGCAGGGCCAGGTCTTCACTCCAGGCTATATGGTAGCGTGCAGCTGTGAAACAAAGGAAAAGATAAAAAAAGGTTATTAGAAACAACAGGAACATCATTTTGATAATGCTTTTTGTGACAATGTGTTTTATTACATGTTACACTTAGTGGACATTTTTATCCAAATCTACAGATATTACACACAGGGTCCTGGTTACAAGCCCTGGAACAGTGTGGGGTTAGGTACTGTACCTTGCTTAAGGGCCATGGAGGGTGGAAAGGAATGCTAAGGGGATTGAACCGGCAACCCTGTGATCTAGAGTCCTACTCCCTAACCATCACACCATGACAGCCCAGTTACATGTGAGCATAAAGAAATGCTTTGGGCCTTACCCCTTCCCTCATCATAGCTCGCTCCGGGAGCAGTCCATGTGAGAGAGACGTTGTCTTCCTCCAGTTCGGCTCTCAGGTCTGTGATCTTGCTGGGAGGAAATGCAGGAGGTCGTGTAGAGCCTGAGGGTAACGTCACAACAAAACTCTCTCCTGTGGCCGTCCTGGTGAAGCTGCCCACCTCTACTGGCTCATGGTTTACAGGAGGCTTTGGGGGATTCAGCTCCACTTTGCCTGATAAGGGATACAGTGCAGCAATGAGTGTTCATGTGTTAAGTTAAAGCAGTTACACATCCATGATTCAGGCCAGGTTAAGTGGATACGCCTCTGAAGCTCATCTGACAATCTAATTTGTTAAAGGTGCACTGTTTAATATTTTAGTAGTTTATTTCCAGAATTGAAGCTGCCTATTTAGTATAGGTGCATATGTAAGTTTTGGAACATTTCATATAGATTTTTCCATTTGGTGTTTTTTTTACTTCTAGGACCCCCCGAATACAAATCCACCTGTTTCCATTTTTTTCGTGAACATTTAGTGGCAAATTCAAGATGGCTGCCATTGTGTGTAGAAATTTCACCATTAATGCCGTTTCAAAGTTCAATTGAACTTTTTTTTATAATTCCAGACCAACATTGAATAAATAACAACTTATTTTCAATGTTTTCCTTCATTTTTTGTGGCAAAATCCAAGATGACTGATATAATTTATGGCGAAATTGGCATATTTCATATTTTGAAGTCTATAAAGCCATTGTTGACTTGTTTTGGTAATATTTGTTACATGAATGCGAAGTCAGACATTACATAAACTAAATCCAAGATGGAAGACATTTTGTTTGGCAAAATCAACATTAATGGTGCTTCCAGGTCTATAAATCAATAAATGATACTCTACTCTACTCTGAAGCCATTCATTTGTGAATTCGAGCATTCGAGGATTCCGTGCTGGTCCAAATTATTGTTCCAACAACAATTGCTATGAGTCACTTCATGTACAGTAGGCCTACCTATTATGCAGTGCTACCTGTACAGTAATATGCACATTCACTGGATTGGCTGCCTATATCAAGGCAAAGGGCTACAAAGTTGCTTCAAGGTCGGCCTCAGCTTATCTGAAGGCTGTGAAACCGTATGTTCTATCCGGGATGTTGCATTCCTCCAATGCCAACAATCTTGCCATGCACTCTGCTCACAGAACTAGGCTCTCTGACATGACAGTCAGAGAATATCCTCAACTCTAGTGATGGGTCATACCCTGATATGGTATTCCCTACGGTAAGCCCACTCATGTGCTTCACACGCTTTGAACGTCCCTCATATAATTCCCAACTTACTTAGGCCTATATCATCCATGGTGTCTAATATTATGCTTCACCCATCAGTAGCATCCATTGAGATCACGTCTCTGCGGGTCTGTTGTGGCTCATCCCGTTGGCATGCCTATGTTGGCCTCACAGCAAGTCATCCCAATTCTGAAGCCATGTGTTGTGAAGAGGAGAGTGGGCTCACACGACTTGGAACCAAGGCCTTCTGTTATTTGAACCAAAAACCCAAAGTGCACTGACTGCCGATTGCTCATGAGTGGAGATGGTGCACAGGTGCACCNAATCCCTTTAAAAACCAGTCTACTCCCACAGCAGACAGCTGCTGCAAAGAGATAATAGCTGCAGCAAAGTTTTGAAAGCTGCAGCAAAGAGACTGGTTCATTGGCCTGACAGTGAGAGCACACCCACGATCCTTTGTGAGACCTTTGGCATCATGAGGTATAGGTGCAACAAGTGTGAATCTTTTATGAAAATAATTTACATGAAGATGAAATGTAACTCCCTCAATGTTGCTGCACATTATTCTCTATACTGTCTGGAATTTCATGTCCTCTTGCTCATTCTTTTGGATAGTTGTTCTATGAAATGAATTAATATGATTTTCTTTCACTTTCTGATCAGTCTAGAGAGTTTAGTTGGAGGCAACAGGCCAACTTTTTGCAACTAGCCAATTGCTAGCCGACATGTGCGCACAACATTTACAGTGTGTCACCCCAAATTCCAGATGCTCTTCCTATGAGACGAAACATTTAATGTAATGACAGTTATGTGACCATCAAAATATTACCAATAGGCGTACAAAATAGCATAATAGCTTAATAAACCTGAAAATACCAAATGTTCATATTTTGCTACAATGTTGGCCATCTTGGATTTTGCTTCTAAAAATTGGAAACAGATTGTTTTGTTTTCAGAGGGGGTCCTAGAAATATAAAACACAAATTATCAAAGGGGCCAGCTCAGATTTGGGATGAGACACATTAGCTGGCCATATACACTAGAGAGGTGCGCAATCGTTTTCTAGATGTCATGTTGAATTTTTATCAAATTTTAAATGTTTTTCGAAAAAGTTCATGTAATGACTGACTGAACGGTCCTGTATACATCAAGAATATTAAAAATACAAGGAAAAAACACTGACTTTAGAGACCTCAAAACACCAAACATGTCATTTTTGCTATATGTTATGTCAGCCATCTTGGATTTTGGTTCTAAAAATGAAGGAGGGAAATAGAATCAGGTAGTTTTGTATTCAGGGGGTCCAAGAGATGCTAAAAAACACCAATTCAAAAAATGTCTATGACATATGTCCTTCCATTACATTCAATTGTGTTAGAATCTGACTGCATATCCGCCATCTTGGATTTTGGGCGTTTCCACATCAGATAAAATATGGAAACAGGTGGATTTGAAGATTATGGGGTTTGTAGTTGATAAACACAGTTAGGAAATATCTAAGCTATATGAAATGTTCCTAAACCTCATTTTTCTGACATATCCACCTGCACTAATTCACCAATGTTACCTTTTCCACGAATACTGACTTTTTACCTGAAGAAGGTCGGATGACCGAAACGTTGTATTAAAGTTTGTTGGTGGAATGGACAGTGTGCGGGATCTCTTTTCACTTGACTGACAACCCGGCTGGGATAACATCCTACGCACCTGCCCAACTACAGAGGTGTGCAAAAGCGTCTTTATTGAACACGAATACTTACCACCACCATCAAATTCCAAGTATTCATTATGACTGGGAAAATTATACTTTTCATACCTGAAAAGGGATATCTTCTCCATGGTCCAACATTTTGAATTTCCAGAAATAGATATTTTTAGCTGCATAACTCACTGTACTGTGGTAATACTAGTAAATATTAGTTTATTATTTAGTAAGTATTCATGAAAAGGTCAAATTTGGCAGTAGACAGCACAAGCTCAATGAGCAGCATAGTTGCAATACCTACTCTGACCACCATCTTACACGGCGCACCTTTAATTATTGTCTTTCTTGCTACTGTAATTCTATGCTCGCGGGAGGTTGGGTGTAAAACAACCAATAGAAAATTTCCAGTGAATAACAACAGCCATCTTATCAACCAGATAGTGCCTTATCAGTAGTCCTGCGTTTAACTGTGCACACTGCACAATGGCAGCACTTTACAATAACCTTCCACTATAAATGCTTTTGGTGAGTGTGTTAGTCTGTTCTTTCATCAGTCTACAGTCGGAAGAAGGCCATTAGTGTTATTTTGTGTAATTATATTTTGCTATAGTGTTCTTTACCGTCCACCACGTATCCTGGGACATAGAGCACTCCACTGTGCCTGGGTGCAGACAGCATGGTTTTGTTCCCCTCTTTGTTTACAGCATTCACTTTCACACTGTAACGTCCTGAGATCATTTTAGTGAAATATCTTGAGTAGACACCGTCATGTCTGGTGGCGTCAGCGCCTGATGAAAGTCAGAGGAGAGTTCTAAGGTAAAAAGTTCAGTACAGTTCCAAATAAAACCCAAGTGTACAGTATCCCAGCTATTGATTTGTCATTGATGCATAATTCCTATTCACATTACATACATAAACTCATATGTTCTCAAACAAACTGAAATAACTTGCATTATTGGTCTGCATCCCCTTTCTTTTTTGGGCATTTCAAATGTGGCATTAGCAAACATAGTGTCATCTATCTGATGGAACATAGCACTTGCACTATTATATGTCTGTTCTTTAAAATATTTACCTGCTCCATTATCCTCTAAGTCCAAGTAATGTGCTATCTTCTCAGTGTCAGACTCCAGTATGGCCGTGACTTTTGCCCCTATAACAGGCAAGCCCTTCAGAGTGATAGATGCATACACCACTGGAGCTTTACTTCCATCAGATGATTTCTGGTCCATGTGGGTTTTTATTGTGATAGGAGGCACATCTGCGCTGGCAGCACGACTGGTGACGGTGATCGCCATTGACTGTCTACCAGACCCCGTATGAAGTAGACTGTAATGCCATGTCCCAGTCTGTGGAAAGAGAGAGACATGCGCTGAAGGATTTGGGATGATGAAATAATTTGCAGCATGTTCTAATATATGTATATTAGATATTAATAAAGATTAAAAACATACAATTCAATATTAAATCACCTCTGCAATTCCAGGTACTTTCAATGATAACATTTTTATTCCTGCATCATGGTCAAAGTGTGACTGATCGAAACTTGTTCCCCTTGGACTGGTGATGTGAGCTCTTGGCATGGAGGATTCATATACAGCCGTTATAATGGTGTCTTTTCCAACTGTCCAGTCCACAGAAAAGGTGCCATTGAACCAATCAGTGGTTATCTCCCCTGAGCTTTTAAGCTGTGAACAATGCATCTTATGTTATCATCATGTCAATTGTTATTTTTGGTTCATGATGCAGTAGTGTATCTAAAATAACTGCCTAACAGTGAAAACTGCAGCATTTTCGTCGTTACTGCTATATTTTGTGCCCAATATTGCATCATGCTATAAAATGCTGCATTTCCCGAAGTATACAGTGTCCCGTAGTATACAGTGTCCACAATACATTAACGGCACTAATACTGCATGTAGTAATAACATTGTAATAAAAAATGGGCATTATAACACATTTCACCTGAACTGTCACATGTGTTAAATCTCCATCAGATGTTGTCAGAGAGGCAAAGGCATCAATGAGCTCATTCGAGTCTAGGCTGTCAGATGTCTGGAAATATATTCCACCTTAGCAGGAAACATCATCCCATTAATATCAACAATGAAGCATTCACAACATAAGATTGCATTTTTCCAATTATCCAATGATTAGTGGAAGTTAATTAATGATAACAAGGTCCACTAATCACATGCAACAGACCGTAACATAATTTTTGTCTGGTGACAAAAGTGAGAGGGGGTGGAGATTATACTTCCGTAAATTAAATAAAAAAAAATATATATATTTTAGCCTACTTGCTAACTACATGTATTTAGGCCACAGTTTTTTTGCATGCTTTCAGACGGTAAAACAACATTTTAACAAATTGTCACTCAAACCATCCATTTTATTTATTATGAACAAGTATTTTAATTAAAACTGTAATATTTTGTTTGACTTTTGTCAATATGATCTTACCTGTCATATCGGCAAAATGCCGCAGTTTCTTGTCTGCACTTGGGCCCAGAGCAATAAAGTGTAAAATAGCACCACTACTCTGAACTCTACTCTCACATCCACCAAGATCATCATTGGCCTCTCCATCAGTGAGAAGAATAAGCTCATTTCCTTCTGTAGAACCACCATCCCTCCTCAGTACCTATAGCAATTAAAACCTGGTTAAATCAGCTTTCGAATGTTTGATGTTCATCCTTCTTTAAAGACTCCGTAGCCTCTTACTGCAGCTGGGGTCGCCGGCGAAACTTGCTGAAAATGCTTAACTACATCATAACAACAATGCTATGACATTACAGAGAGCCATAGTGCTGCACTAAAGGGTTAAGTTGTAATGTGGGAATTATAAGCTATTTGTCTCTTGGGGAAGTAGACTATTGAACTATATCACTCTTTCTTTGACAAAGGGTCACATGTCAAGGTGTAAATAGCCTTAAAAGTCATTATGGTTGCACATCACTAATGGTGGAGATAAGTAAAAGGGGCCCTATAGTAAAAAAAAGTTGCTTGAAAAGAGAAAAAACTTTTCTTCACCAAGGCACTCCAAAAAGTGTAGTTAAAAATGTCTTTATTATTATGACATGTCCATTAAGGACTTCTAAAATTGCCCAATAGTACTTACTACCTATAGTAGTATAGGTCTAACATTCTGTACTTCCATGTGTGTCAGACAGAGGACGTAGATAATGATAACAAGAATGAACTTGTAATTCGGCTGCGCCGTCAGGCTGTTTAGAACGCTTCGCCTCGTCCATTATTTCCCTTGATATTGGGACACGTATTCGTCTGCTATTCCATACTTAGCTACACAGAGTAAAGCAAAATATTAACGGTGAAAATTAGCACAATAGGGGCCCTTTAAGATGCAATGCCACTTTATGAATTTTACCTCTAAGGCTTTGTCAATCCCTGGGCAAATATTGGTTCCTCCACTGACACTCGGTGGGAGTGCCTGGACAAGTGCTTTCCTGGACCCTTGGCCATCGATCTTTGTTAGGTATTTGAGAACTGATGGAGATGACTCGAATTGCACAATTCCAACAGAAGCTGTATCCTCTATGACTTGCTCAAGAAACAAGGTTGCTGCTTGTCTCATAAGTTTTAGTCTTGGCCCCTGAAAAAAACAAAACAAATCAAGCTTAATATTAATACCATATAATTATTTACTTGAAATGTAATATGGAATAAAGTATGGTGAGAACTACTGAGCCAATGTTACATTATTTATAATTATGAATTGATTATAATTATGAATATAAATTGATTGATATAAATGGATTAATCATACTTGAGGATGCAAAGCTCTCTTACCGTCATGCTTCCTGACACATCCAGGATAAGACATGCAACCCTTCCTTTCCTCTGTACAATCTTGACTGTAGGCGGTGGCAGATCGGATATGGGGGTAGACAGGGGTTGAGTTCCAGCATCCACAGAGCTGTTGAGGATCACATCCAGGGCAGCTCTGTTGTCACACATCTTATTCTGCCTGTTTGGGGCCTCAGGATTGTGTGTCTCATCTGAACAAAACTCTACCACCTAAAACACAAGAACAGAATTTGTTTTTCCTGGCTTTAACTTTGACAGGTTTTGCTGGTATTACATAGTATTTATCTGGGCTGCATTTCCCTCCCAACAATTATTTAATCCATACTTAAGCCTAATTAGTAATATAAGGTGCCCCCTAGGAAATACATATACCATCCAGGCCAAAAGTATGGTCTCACCTTCTCATTTATGCATTCTCTTTATTTTTGTGGATTTTCATTGTGTATTTTCATGCAGGGCATCAAAACTGTGCATGAACACATGGAGAATTACGTACTTACCAAAAATATCATTCTAGCTGTTGTCCAACAACAATGACAGCTGTCTATCCACCTGACATCGAAACGGCACAACTGATGGCCCCACACATTTCAATCAGCTTATTTTTGTCTATTTTCAAATAAAAATGCCCAGACAGTCATGTCAATCCTAATTGAACATTAGAGTCCTCCAATAACTCACTAGAATTGTAGAACTGGAATTTTGAGACCTAAAACCTAGTTTAAAATTTAAACACTTGCCAATACAAGCATTTTACAGACATTTTCTTGATATGATATTGAGTCACAGCCAGTTACTTGGAGAGGTCAAAACTGTGTTGGAGGGAATCTGTGGCAGGGTTTTTCACTTACTGTTACTTTTTGTATCACTGTTTCACCTACCAGCTATGCTGACCAAGTGACCTATTATCAGATCAAGAAAATCTGTCTTGTATTGCTTGTATAAATTAAAATGCACTCGAATGTATTTTTACTTGAAAATAGACAGAAAAATAAGCTTGTTGAAACATGTGGGTCCCTCAGTTTTGCTATGTTGACATCACTGTTTGGCATTTTTTTTATATTTTTTAAAATAATTGTTTTTATTTTTTATATATTTTATTTTTTTTGTTAAGCAAAAAATTATACATGTGTTCAAGCACAGAAATAATACCCTTTCTGAAAATGTATTAAGCTTATGTTCTTTAAAAAGCCACAAAAATAAAGAGAATTAATTAAATGAGAAGGTGAGTTCATATTTTTGGCCTGTACTGTATCACATCACAAAAAAATGTTATGCATACAATCATTTTATACCTGGTACATAAAATAATTGCACAGGCCTACATACAATTTTTTTTCTCTTTGTTTGCGCAAAGTGCATGTGCAAGGTAAAACAGTGTGTGCACTTTTAGTGATGATGTGACACCTGCATTTATTTCTGATGTATTATCAAAGGGCACCTCATTTGAAAGTACTACTTTAGGCCTCAGTACTACTTAGGAGTTTTACAGAAACACAGCCCTGAATGCTTCACCGCAATTTATCAATTTTATGAGATGAAGTTGTAACTAAACGGAATACACATGCCACCATTTAGAATAAATGAAAGAAGACATTGAGCTCTGAGGTGTACACTTACACTTTTTAAACTTGGATATGCCATTATGGACTGTTTAACTGAAGGCTTATCTTCTGGTAACAACTCACAGTCACTCATAGGCAATCCAGTTGTTTGGTCAATTTTACAACGAGAGCAAGTTTGTCCGTCTGCGTTCTTGACACAGCGACGACCTTTAATGTCTTTGGAACAGCTAAAAATAAAAGACAGGGAACATGTCAGGTTCCGCTACCCTTGACTTGTCAGTACCCGGTGATGCTGCATTTTTTGGCTCAGCCCTTTCCGAGATCTGAGCTATTCTAATGGGGGCAACTTTTGTTTACATTTTTAACAAAATCTTTACATAGGCCTACTCCAAGTATTTTCCCAAAAGGTATCGCTGTTTGCTAGTTGTCTGCAGATGTTACATAACCTTTTGGAAGTTTTGGGGAACAAATCGAGGTGTTTTTTGAAATGTAAACAAACACCTGCCCTCATTACAATGACCAGGATCTCGGAAAAGGCTGAAGAGGAAAAAAAAAATCTCAGGTACTGACAAATCCATGGTATTGTGAGCATTACAACAACTGCATGCTGAAATTGGCTGAAGTTACCCTTTAAAATAGATAACAAGTAGGTTAAATTATACAGTATATTGTGTACACAACAGTATGCCATATTTACATTTAAAAATATCTACAACATAGGGTACATATCAGGGCCCCACAACAATCTAAATCCCTATTGCCTTAGTTTGCCTGTCCCTATTTTGCCTTACTTTGCCAATTCCTGTATGCCTTGTTAATATTTGTCAGTCACTACTCCACTTGTCATGCCCTTACCTGTCCAACATCTGTTATAGCACAGGGTATGTTACAACACTTATTGCTCTCAAACTGATCTGACTGTGACCCTTTACGTATATAATTAGGTAATAAAATTGTTGCAATAGCAGTGCACATTTCTAATCTCAAGGCCTGATTAATTTCTCAAGTAATGGTATAGTTGTCAAGGGTTAACTTTAGATTATCCTATATGAAACGGTCAGAAAATGGGAAATACTGCATAACACATTCAGCTGAGTTACAATAATGGTACTTTCAGAATACTTTAATTTTAAAAGGAATTCTTTTTATTATTATTGTAACTTTTATATCTTGCCTCTTCATAGAGGGGAAAAACTGTGTGCTTTTCAGAATTCAACATCAGCTTTGGCAACAACCATACAGCATACGTATAGTTCTACACATGAATTCTGTTACCTTGTTGGCCGAATCTCTGTTCCATCTGAAGGGCGGTAGAATGGTTGTTCTTCATTGTATTCATCATATAAGCCCCATCGCAGATGACCCCATTCATGCACCAGCACTTTGCCTGTCAGAAACATCACCATCAACATCAAAATGTGCTGGAACAAATCACTCAAATAGGCCTATTATCATAAAGCTGACAGCTTGTTTTATGTCACTGGCAAAGATGCTTTAAATTGAAAACATACTGGAGCAAATGACTTTGCCTATTGCAATGTGCAACCACATAGAGCCGTCTCAAATAAGCCAAAAGCAGCACGGATGTTTGACTCACTTCTTTTTCCATAGACTCTGATTAATGTGTCGTTTAGCAGGAAGTTGGGAGTGAGATGGATGTACTGGCCTGGCTGCCCACACTGGCCATACTGCAGAGTGTAGGGCTCATCCCCATACATTTCATTTGGCTCACTGATAATAACATTGGCCTGAAAGGAAATTATGTTATTGTGTATACAGTTTATTGATAATGTTTTTCTTTTCTTTGCATTTTATCTGGTGTTGTCTGCATGTCCTCCATACCTTCTCATATGTCTCAGTCTTAGCAGTACTGTAGCTGCCATTTGTCCAGGTAGCAGGAACCAGAATTGTCACCTCCTTGAAATAAAACCTTTGACCTACAGATCTATATAAAACCTCGGATGCCTTCTTTACCATATCCTGGAATAATAATAAAAAAAACACAATGGAAGGATACTCCAAAATTAAGAAATAAATTATTTCTCTATTACTTTTCAATTTTTTTGGAAACTATCTCCTTCCTGCAACTGTTGTTGATTAGCAGTAAGGGGTCAAACACACCAAAGCAGAACGGAACGGCCACATGACGAACGCGGCCCATGTGTTTTTCTCTGCCTTTCACACTGACAGCGTTGGCGTGCGCAGCCAGTCCTGTTCAAACCCCCCCCACAGCCAAAGCTAGCGTGTTACTTTGCCATTCATTTGAAGAGCCAACGCCGGTCGCCGGCGTGAAAAATACGCTGGAGTTCTATTTTCCAAATGCAGCGCGGCGCGGAGCGGTGTTCTGACAGGTTTTCCTACATTGTCATATTTTCCTACGTAATATTGTTCACAGTATAATACAAAACAGTAACACCAAACAGGGTGTTAGATTTACAAGATGAAAGATATGAAAATAAAATCACATGGTCATGGATACAAGTACTACCAAAAACCTGGATTTTTATTATAGGCCTGTTAGCAAAACCGCTAGCAAAATCGCTAGCATAAAGAGTCAGTTAGCTAAGTTGCCAGGGTCACACTTCAATTTCTAAGACACACATACACAAATAACGATAATAAACACACACTTGTAGTGTAAAGTGTAATTTAAGTACTGTATTTATCTGTTCTCCGCTAATATTGCACAGTCTTAGGATCAGCTGGTGTTGACGTTTCATGGTCTGCGCATGCCCAATAGGGGTTTGTAGGATTATCTGGCATGTAGGAGTATTTTACAGAACACCGGCTGCCGCGCCACTGACGCCCGACTACCGCCGGTTGGTGTGTAAGAACAGATATGTTTCCATGTATTTTCACCGACACCGGAAAAAGTTGTGCCATTACGCAACGCTTTACCGACCTAGTATGTAAGACCCCTAAGCGCGTACCTGAATTCTTTGTACTAGAGCCGGATCTTCAGGGATGGCTGGGTTGATGGCAAAGAGAACACCTGTGTACCCATTTCCCTCCAGTCGGATCGCAGAGGTACAAGACAGCAGGATGACAAGCAGCAGTCCAAATGTTGGCAGAGCCATGACTACAGGAGGTCTGTACAATATGGCATATAGCTGGACATTTATAGTTGTCCAAGGTTAATTTCGCACGAAAGGAAACTATAATAAGGAAGCCTAATAAGGAAGCAGGTCAACTAGGTCAAGATTCATTTAAAATACCGACATGCAAATATGTTGTTGTGACACCTCTCTGAATGGACTGCCCTGAGAACATTTGCTTAAGTGTCCAATGCGGCTACTATGCAAAAAAAAGTGATGATTGCAGAAAGTGCAGACTTTTACAGTATTACAGTACTGGACACAGTTGCAACAAGTCACAATTGCAGTCTGGTAAAACAAACATATCTATAAATAAACAGATACAAAAACAGATGAACCTGAGGTACCGTTCTGCAGCACTGGTTCTTTGTGGCACCATTTGGGGCTGCCCCCTTGCACAGGTGAGGCATAAATGCAATTTTGCTGTGTGCAGTGAGCACTGTGTGCTGTGGAGTGCTGTCGCAATGCCAAATGGTTTCTGGGGTGGGATTTTATAAATAAAATGAATAAATAAATAAATAAATACATGTTTTGATTATGAATCAAGAAAAGAGTGACACGTTCCTCTCTAGTATAGCATCATGGAATGAAGGTTTGCTTGGACTGAAACACAGCAGTCGTGGAAATGAAAGACAAAAAACACTCAGCGATGCAACTTTTGGACGACCAAAATGACCATTAATCACTAACCCCTAGCTTTATCTAAATGAACATGACAATGGGTGACACTTTATTTTTCTGTAGCAGTTACATTCATTTATTACATTGTAGCAAAAATGCAATCATCACTTTTTTTAGCATACTAGCCGCATTGGACACTTCAGCAAATGTTCTCAGGGCCGGGAAAGCCCACAAAGTGAAATGAAACTGTGTTGAGGCTCTTAATAGTTTAAGTTTTACTGACTGTAGCAGAAATGTACAAATGTAGTGCAAGGCCGGGAAAGCCGACCATGTGAAATGAAACCGTCTGCGGCCTTACCTTTTTAGCACTGAAACAGCTCAGGAAGCATGACTTTAGTGCGAGCATGAGAAGGGTAGCAAGGCAGCGGGGCAGGGTGCACTATTTAAAATAGGCTATATCTGTGGTCCTGTTTGTGGCCGCATTGAATCTAATATGCAGGAGGGGAGCAGTGTAGATGTCCTATAGATGTCCAGTCAACTGTATGGCGAAAATGCATTTCTCTGCTCTGTGAATGTACACAGTAGGAAAAATGTGGTCACTATATACCGTAGCTCTTTAAAGGGCAACTGCAGTATTTTCAGCAATAAGCCTCTTTTCTGTGTTGCCTGAAATGTTAGTCCCCCTCACCGTTTTTTTGTTGTTTACTGCTGCCTCCGTTAATTGGCAACTACAGATTTGGTCTCAACTGGCTTTATAATGGCTGTCTATGGGCATGTCCAACTATGTTTTCAAAACCACCCTAAACATTTGTTTTCAAGTGTGTGTGTGTGTGTGTGTGTGTGTGTGTGTGTGTGTGTGTGTGTGTGTTTTAGAGACGGCCTTCTAAAGTCTAGGCTGAGATTTTAAATGAAGGCCCATCCAACACACACACACACACACACTCTCTCTCTCTCTCTCTCTCTCTCTCTCTCTCATGACACACACACACAAAACAGATAGAGTTTTTTCAACACTGCAGAAAGTCAAATTACACTAATAATCAAATTCCGATGTAAAATCAGTGCAGATGGCCAGTGTAATTTCAACTGCTCTCGAAAAGTCAATAATATCTATTCTACACATTACACAAGGCAAAGCAAGCAACATGTCACCAAATCATTACATTGCACATTTGTAAATAAATTCTTAATTATATAAGAAACTTATTACCACTTATAAGGAACTCTTACCACTTAAAGATTGCACATACTCACACATAGACTCAGAAGAGGGTTTAATTCTGGTCAAGAAAGCCTCCGCCTCTGAGATATTCTTCAAACAATACAACTGCCCGACTGGATTTATATACAACCATTTCACACACACATATGTAAACTTATCCTTTCTCGGAAAGGCAGAGATAGCTGGAAACATTTACGTCAGCAAGAATACAGAAGAAAAGGGACCGTGTTGACCAGAATCGTCTCAAAATGAAAAGGGATTAAAAGGGAGGTCATCAGTGTGCGTTTCAACCTTTCTTTTTTTCTCGTCTTTTTGACTTCATTTATGGTAGGACAGTGAAGGTGGTGACAGGAAGCGAGTGAGGAGAGAGAGACGGGGAAGGGCCGGCAAAGGACCCGGGCCAGGAATCGACAAGTGCCCTACCGGTTGGCCACGGCAGGGCCACGTTTCAACCTTTCATTACGTTGAACTTTTACATTTTGAGTCTGCCTGGCTTAAATTGATTGGTGTGAGATTTGAATGAAATCATGGAGAGTATCATGATCTGCCTCAGTAGTCACAGTGCATGTTGACATGCATGCTTATTTTAGGTGTAATTCAGATTTCCAATGTTGACGGCATTCATGCATCCCCAAACCATGTCAGTCCCACTACCATGCTTGACTAGCCAGATGATACACTCTTTTGTAAAACTCACTTGTTTACCATTTCACATGCTTGACACCATCTAAAGCAAATTTGTTTATCTTCTCAAGAGAGATGAACAGGCCAAGGATATGGATCACTGGAACCACGTCGTCTGAAGAGACCAAGATAAACTAATTTGCTTTAGATGGTGTCAAGCATCTGTGGTGGTGAACAAGTGAGTTACGATTCGGGCCAACACGGCTCCTTCTCTATCAGATTTTAATCTGGGGTTTACTCACTTTTGTGGGTACATGTTCAAACAGTAATGGCTGTATTTAAATTTTTCGTGAGTGAACAACAAATTTAAGCGGTTATATATGTATGTTGCTAACAGGTCACTACTGTAATCATTGTGTCAAAGTGTTAATGTTGTCCTATGAAAAGATATACTTACAAATCTGCAACATGTAGGCTAAGGGGTGTACTCACTTATGTGACATACAGTAGGCCTACTATATAGGCCTATACAGCCATTTCACACACATATGGGAACATATCCTCGCAAAATATTCTCGGAAAGGCAGAGATTGTTGGAAACATTTACGTCAGCAAGAATACAATAGGAGAATGAGGCCTCTCCTCCTCTCACAAGGCAGGAAAGGACTGCTCTTTTTTCTTGTCATTTCAAGGGTAAATAACATGACCAGAGAGACGGGCAGCAGGGTCTCCATGATAATTTTAGAGGAGTTATAATTCTTATATATATATACGTATATATATAAGATTATAGTTTTCATGATAATATTTGAATAAAACACTCAACAACATTGCACAAGGAAAATCGTTAACAAACATTCATACATCATTTCAACACTACATTTCAACACTAATTAATTACACAAGGAAGCAACCATTTATACATCATTACAACGAACACACATTACACAAGGCACAAGGAAGCAACCATTATACCGAGCACATTACACAAGGCACGTGAAGAAAAAGTTTAAAAACATTTCTAACTGCTCTAGAATGTGAAATCATTCACTCAATGTGTGTGTGGCTGAGTAAAGCCACCTCCTGCATCACCTGAAAAGAGCTTCTTCATCATCACCTTGAAGTCACAGATGAAGTCCTTCGTCTTCTGTTTCATCATGCTGTTCACAGCTATGGCAGGTAATCACTTCTGACAAATGACAGTTGTACTTTTATTCTTTACACAGACTACATTATGTGCAGTAGTAACCGCTTGAAAAAAAAAACATTGATTTGGCCACAATGGGAGAGTTCTGGATTTTCAGACGATGTTTCTGTTGATGACCATTTCAAACACGGCGACCAAAAATTAATACTACTGGTATATTATTTTGACTGTCACATATGTGACCACACTGCTACTGTCACAGGTAGCCTATTTCTGTTTTATTTGTCCTGCAGCAACATTGGCCAAGACATTGCCATCCAGCTCTGGCCAGGGCACTGTGGATCAGACCTTTGGAAAACTGGCTGGTAAAACAGAATATGGTAATATACTATATAATTTGCTCAGTGGTTGCTAAATCTTTTTGCAAATTTTACAAATACATCATGATTATATGTATATACAGCGCTCTAAATTAACACCAGCCAACCGGCCAAATGCTAGTGAAATTTCAGTTCGGCCGAAAGAAGAGATCAAACTTACTAGCCACTTTAACCCATTAGTGAGTGAGCTCTCAATGTAACTTGTACTTGTATAATTACAGTAAGATCTCCCTTTGCTCTGGCTCTTTTGTGCTTGTCATTTGAATATATTTGCCTTTGCAGAGTTGCTGTCTAGGTTTGTTACTTGTTTGTACTGTATGAGGAGAAGTGCAGTCTTGAGCTCTTGCGGTTTAGGTCTTGATACCAAATAAGTCACCAAATAAGGGGTGCTTATTATTATACTTTATCTTTGCTT
Source organism: Engraulis encrasicolus (assembly GCF_034702125.1). Taxonomy (NCBI): domain Eukaryota; kingdom Metazoa; phylum Chordata; class Actinopteri; order Clupeiformes; family Engraulidae; genus Engraulis; species Engraulis encrasicolus. Next base: position 52,703,033 of record NC_085862.1, on the reverse strand, counting down.
CCCCAAAGATAAAGTAGGAGGGGCAAAAAAAACAATATTGAAAACGTTGATCGTTGCCTTCTGTCTGTGCCTTTTTCAAGTATGTGTTTCAAAATTCTATTGTGCCTTTGACTTTGACTTAGATGCTGTTCAAATCTTTATATGCCCATGTGGACAAAGCATCTCCACCATCTCTAGGTAGGTTTTTAATGGCCATTTTTTGTATTTATTTTGAAATGTTGACATTGTGGTGGCATGTTTTAAAGACAGCACAAATACATTTCAGATACTGGAGATACTTCTATTGAGAGGCAACATGGAATTTCGATCTATGTAGTATTTATCTATCTCATTCTGGCTGTTTGCAGTGACCACAGCAATCACCATGAAGACAGACATTTCAATATGAGCTGCAAGCCCACCGCCGCCTCCAACCCTCCCTGCTATGTATCCAATTTTGTTAACAACTTCGATGAGTCCTTTGTCTTCACCTGTCCCGAGAATGATGTCTTAGCAGGGATTTTCAGCTACCACAGCAACCACTATGAGGACCGCCGGTAGGCTTATACCTGTATTACACTAAATTGCATAATTATTTCTCTCTTATGTTGCTGTGTGTGTGCATTTATTGTTTTAGAATATACACCGTCTCTGAAGATCACCAAATTCAGAATAGCATACTTCACATACCCTGTGACACACACACGCACGCACGCGCGCACACGCGCACACACACACACACACACACACACACACACACACACACACACACACACACACACACACACACACACACACACACACACACACACACACACACACACACACACACACACACACACACATTTTTGAGACACCCTTCCAGGGCTTGACACTGGCACCTGCCAACCAGCCAAATGCTGGTAAAACTTGGCTGTGGATAGTAATGCTTTCAGTGTCACTAGCCAATTTGGCTGGCAGCTTATTCCTTGGTATGACATGCGCATCATAGTTGCCTATACTCTGTTGTTTAACCCTTGTGTATCAATTGTTTGTATTTAAGTTCAAGGAAAAGCTTAATAACTCAGTTTCTATTTGATTGATATACTTCCATGTAGAAAGTTATAGTCTAATCTTGCTTTAGCTCCCCATCTTTTGAGGTTAAATGTACACTATCATGATAAAGAAAAAAACACTATAATATCACTGTCTAGTGGAATACCTGAAGTAACTCGGGGAAACCACTAGCCGTAGTGTCAGGTGGGTGAAAAAGTTAATGCCAAGCCCTGCGTGACCCCTCATGGTCCCATGTTTTTGAGACACCCCTCATGAGTCTCATGGTTCCCCAGTTGAGAACATTCTCAACCAAGTTAGTCTGGTCAAACCGCCTATTGCTAATTCAGGGTTCCCTGAATGTTGTCAACCCATTGGCTATAATGTGTTGAAAGACAGAGTGTGCTCCAATCGGTGGAGTAGCTCACACGATACTGCATCTGAGTGAGTGGTGTGTCGAAGTCAGCTATGTTACATTTCTATTACACACTTTTTATTTATCCACAGCAACTTACAAAAGAGAACACAATCAGCACAGGCCAACTGTTAGTGCAGGGGAACAAGAGGGGTGCAGGGGCGCAGGAGGGTTGTAGCTTCATCTAGAGGCATTAGACGCAATACAAACCTGACTGTAGGCTACATAAAGCCTTGGGGTAATCTGCTGTATGTGAAAATCTACCATACAAAAACCAAAGCTTTGCAAAGGTTTTACAATGGGATTTGACCAATTACTCATGATGGCCAGTAGGCCTACCATAGAAGTACCATCGTTAAAACATGTCATATCATGATAAGGGTGTATTAATTAAATGGCATTCAATTACCCAAAATACATGAATATTAATTAAGCCATATAGTGAAACCATGGTAGATTTTCATATCCACTCAACAAAATGTCTAAACACTAAACACTGTCTCATCCTGTCTCCGGTCTATGTGTTGTGTACTCTATAGCTTTGCTTTCTACTGCTGCTCGGCAACAATCCAGTTCTCCGGCTGTGCCTGGACCCCGTACCTGAACAACTTTGACCAGACGTTCAGCTACCACACCCTTAGCGACCAATACATTGCTGGAATGAGTGCTTACCATCGCGACAATTATGAGTAATCTTTTTCATGTTTCTCTCTGAGCACTATTCTTTATGTTTTGAAAACGTGAACATTCACATTTTTATAAAAGCTTCTTGCGCCAACTCTTTAACAGTTTCGGGAAGACAGAGTTGCACAACAGATTTTCTTGCATAGTTTTTTATGGAGTTTTATGCCTTTATCGTGGATAGCACGGTGAGGATAGCGACAAGAAGAAAGAGATTGGGTAGGGTAGGGAAATGACCCAGGCCAGACTTGAACCTGGGGCCCCATGCAAGTAGCTCATTAATGTGGTGTATTAGTGCAATGTGGGGCTGAACTACCATGCATCACAAATTTTAAACAAAAAATGTAACAGGTAAAGGTCAAATGAAGAACTTGCTAAATGTTTTGTAGTTGGGCTACTATTGAATTATTTAAAAAACAAAACAAAAAACCCAACAAAAACCAAATACACATCACAGGCCTACAGAATAGCCCTGCTCTAAAAAAACTCAGCCAAAATAATGAATTTGGTTATGGTGATAAAATGCTAAAGTAGCTTTTTTTTCTTTCCTCATGCCACAGGGATCGACGCTTTCGGCTTTACATCTGTCAAAAGCAATAAAATATGATGCCTTTGGAGATGCACAAAGAAAGAGGAAGGATGTCAACTAATGAGAACAGCAAATGTTTTACACACACACACACACACACACACACACACACACACACACACACACACTGGAGTCTGTCTCACTTGGTTCCTCATTACAGCTTACAAAAATAAAATGGAATGTCCGCACGCATGTCGCTGCGGTTTTGCTTTTTTTTTTTTTTATTGCTCAGAGCTATTCAAAGCATATAACCCAGACTTGTTCACTTACAGTTAAAAAAAAGCAAAAATGGACTGAGTGTGGACATTTCACTTGATTTTCATATTTGTTCATTCCTTCTGTCCTGCATCCGAATTTTGGATGTGCACACCACTACATTTTTTTTATGTCAGTGCAGTCTAGGTGTCCTTTCCCCTTAAAAAACAAATTAATTTCGATCATGTGGTCATGGTTGCTTCACATCTCCCAGATCTTCATATGTTTTAATAATTAGTCACAGCTGGTGGGTGAGGTCAGTGAAAATATACAATTCTACGTAGCCTACTCATGTAGCTTAATATGTACAAGGATGTTGTTACAAATAAACTATGTGGAGAATACTGTAAATGTTGTAATTTTGGGGGCTTTCATTCCACACTGTCACAAAAAAATCTATTTCCGCAGATGTGGGGTTCATAACTGGTCAACAGATCTGTGAAAAAAAAACTGTTTAAGCTTCTTCATTTACTCTTTTAGCATATCCTTTACAAGGGTGTGGGATACAAATAAACTAGTTGTCATCTTATAACTCATTTTTGTAATGCAAGAAAAATGCAAAACACATTAAAAAACCCCTCAATATTACAACCTCCATCCCTCCATCCCCCCACCCAAACCTGACCAACCATCCTCCTGTAGCCACCCACACATCAAACTGTTCAGAATGATAGAAAATAGCAACACTAAAACCAAATGAAAGCAAAGAGTCGAAAGATAAGGGATGTTCTCATTTTGGGTTTTTCTTTCCACACTCTCACAAAAAACACCATAGCCTACCTCTCTGTTTACGCTACACAGAGTAGTAGAGAGTACTCTGGGACCAAATACACTCTGAAAGATGTTAAATCAACTCTCAAAGTGTTGAATTAACACTGCATGTTTTACTGTGTAATATTGAGTTAATAACATGTTTGTAAAACCTCAGAATATGTGTAATTTTAAATACATTTAAAAGCAAACAGTCATATATAATAGTCTTAATAAGATTTAGGAACTTTGTACTGTACTGTGCACTGGCCACATTTTACACAATATGAGCCATTCAAAAGGAGAGTGTGAAGTGTGTTGATGAAATGACTGCAGGCGATGAAAGCTATTGATACAACTGGCCACTACTGTTGTGCTGCTAGCTACTGTCCCAGTTTCACCTGACAATCCCTTTTTTTCAATGGTCTGTCCCAGGGTAAAGAATGTATTTCCCTTGAGCAATTAGTGAAGGAAGCCTTTGCTTACAATCAAAAGGATTGATTCAAGTTCAAAGTGTCATAGTTTTTGTCAGCCAAACGTGGCAACCCTACCGGCCACGTGTCAATACAGACATCCTATCATTGCCTTGCCTGCAAAACATAGAATAGAAAAGAACAGAAAAGAATAGAATAGAATAGTGTAGAATGGTGATAGAATACAATAGAATAGAAAGGAATTGAATAGAATGGAATAGAATAGAAAATAATATAATATAATATAATAGATAGTATAGATAACTAGATTACATTCTCACAGAAAATGCTGGAAGCGGGCTTGCCTTTTGGGGCAGAGATGAGCAGTTTTATTTTTTATATCTCTATCCCTAAATTAAGAACAAAGTACTATTGAGAAAACAAAGCTAAAAGAAATGTTGGAAAAAATCCATCCACCCAGTCAGAAGTTATGGGCCAAACAATTGAGCCATCTTGGATTCAGCCATCTTGAAAGTTTTGTAGCGCCGCGTTTTGGGGATATACTAAATGACATACATGCATACACCGCATATGGTCACAACCTCTATATCTGTAATCCAGCACCTTTGCCATTGATACTACAGTAAATGACATACATGGTATTGTTGGCTAAGGAACACTGCATATGATATAATTTTGAAAATCAACATGGGTCCGAGTGGGATTCTAACTCACAACCTCCATATCTGTAATCCAGCACCTTCGCCATTGAGCCAAGCAGCTGGCTGAGGGCTGGAATGCCTGACACAAAGGTTCTACCATTGCTTTAAATGGGGACCCAAACTTGCACAAAATTGCCAAAAACGGAAAAACAACAAGAGACACGGACACAAGCCGGTCGTTTTAGTGTTTGAACAGTGTCTCTATCTCGAAAGGCCTGGGAGGAGATCCATTTTCTTTTTTTTTACTGCCCTGCACAAGAGAAGCAACAAAGCAAGCATAAACGTACTTAGAGATTACTAGCTGTATAAATCACAGTTATGAGAATTGAATAGTCATTGTCCACTTGAAATTTATTTATGTAGATTAACAACTCAAAAGAATGTACCCATTGCTTTTCTGTTCTCTCTTCAATACCAATAAGAAAACCAGAGAAGGCACTATACTATTTTATAAAGGCTTCTATGTCTTTATTGATTATAGGACAGTCAAGAGTATGACGGGGAGAGAGTGGGAGAGAGAGATGGGAGGGCAGGCCAGACTTGAACCTGGGTCGCCATATGTGGGAGGCTTAGCAACTGTTTCATATGCTTGCACTGTTTTCCATTTTTGTTGGGCAGAGGTAGAAGTACGGCACAGGCAGGGCATTGCTGCTGTTCCGCTCCGCAATCTGCCGAGTCAGCTTGGCCAGATCTGCCTGCAGTGTCTCAATGATCCTCAAGGGGGCGTCCTCACAGAAGTGCTCGTCGGGGAAACAGCCAAGTGGAATCTGAGCCAGAGAGATCATCATCATCATCATCATTATCTATCATCATCATCATCATCATCATTGTGATGATGACGATCATGATCTTTGTCACCGTTGTCATCATCATCATACTATTGCCCAAAATACAATTACGTATTATAGAAAAGAATGATTGTTTTTGTTGTTGTTTTCTAAAGGAACAAAAACAAAGAAACTTACAAAGTCCACTGCGTTAGTGCTGAGCAGCCATCGAAACACAGCACCATTGGCTGAGGTGCTGATGTCAGGCAGGGTGTCGAGGAGAGTCTGCTCAGTAGAGTTCCCCTTAGTGGTGGGTGGTGGCTTCTGCATGGAGTTTGGGGAGTTGGGCAGCCAGCCGCCATAATCAAACTGAAAATAAAACAGAGGACCAAGCTTATCAAGTTGTCAAGTGCCTCCAGGGCCTGTTTCAAAGGGCCTGTTACAATAAAGGGTTGCTTTGTCTTCATTTTATTTAGTTCCCAAGGATGCCAAGGCCTGACACTAACAGGGCCCTTTGATGGCCATTAATATTCTGGTTTCATAGCATTGCCTTGTCTTTTTCAAAGGCCCCATGATTTCTAGTAGGGCCCCTGCCTGGAGACTACCAAATAAATTATTTTCAAAGATATTTCTGTGTCTTTGTTGTTGATAGGAGTGTCTACGGCATGACAGGAGAGGGGGAGAGAGATGGGGAAGGGTTGAGACGTAACCCAGGCCAGATTCGAACCTGGGGCCCAATGGGCATGCAAGTCCATGTGGGAGACCCCCTGCAAGCAAATTCCCAAATATATACAAAAAAAATCAGCCATTCAACATACAGTCTTCCCTTGCTTCACATTCCATTGCTGAAGATTAGTTTACCTGTCCCGTGTTGACAGCGGAGTGCTGAGCAGACATGTTGAAGATCACCATGGTGACAAACCTGATGACTTCTTCCACTGTGCAAAACCTGTCCGGGATCCCTGTTGGAGATACAGTCTGACATTTAATTACTGCAGCAGACAATACATTTAAATCCCCAAACATGTAAGTGCATGAGTGTTGTTGGGCACCTGTTCTTGTTTGCCCTTGAAAGCCGTGGATGAAGATGTCCTTGATCCAGATCTGGAGCTCTGAGTCTTGCTGGACATCCTGGTCTGAGGGGTAGTAGTGTTCCACCATGCTGCACACATACCTGCTCAGAAAGAGAGGTGCATCTTTTCACCAGGCTAGGCAGGCAGCCACTTGGGCTCCCCAAGCCACTAGATCAGGGGTGGGGAACCTTTTTCATTCGAGGGGCCACTTCAAATTCACCAAGGGCCGTAAAAGTCCTCCAAGGGCCATACTTTGAGCACAAACCAGGATTTCCACCTCTACGATAGGCCTATATTGAAGGCAGACACCTTTAAAACAAGACCCCATCTTCTCTCGATTTTCGCTTGAGTCCCCAAATGACCTTAGAATCCCCTCTACTCAGAAAAAACACACAGTCACACTCAGCAGAAACTAAGAGATGGTTAAGGCCAGCCTGGTCTAGTATTATTATATAATTATAATTTTTAGACAAGGCCTCTGTTATAAATTCGTTGTTACCCAAATGGGCCAAATAATAATGTATGTAAAAATGACCAAATAAAAAGTATGTATTACTAAAGACTCTGTATGTCATAGCAGTGTAGTACTATAGTAGTTCAGTCTTTTCAACGCCTAGTACAGCATTCCAGTGGCGAAAATGTGCTTTATAAGGTTATGTTACGGAGCTGAAGCCAATGGTGATCAGCACACAGTCAAACTACAATCAGAACAGTGGAACATTATTACAAAACCCTCATAAAAATTTGAATTAAACTGTGTGGTTATGAGCACTGTGTAAATTGCTTTGTTGACATATGGTACTGTAACATCAAGATGTAGCCACATCACTTTTCTTTCCGCCCTTTCTTTTCATTTGGTTTTGGTATGGCTACATTCTGGCAATGTGAACGGTCTGGTGTGTGGGTGACTGGGAATGTGTGGGCCAGGTTTGAGTAAGGGGGTGGGGTGATGGGGTGGGAACTTTAGTGTTGACAGAGAGGGGAACACACTAAACAGTTCAGTCGAGGGGGCCTTGGTGTTACAATGATATTATACTGTATCTAAGTTTGGATGAAAAGAAAACCTTTTTCTGACCAGGGCACTTCATAGAATTAAAATGTCTGTATTATATTGACATGTCCACAGAGAAGCTTAAAAGAACAATTTTAAGGACATCTGTGTACATGTTCTGAAGTACTCTGTGGATATATATCAGTATCATAGTCAGTATCATAAAGACATTTTAAGGACACAAGTTTTTCTTTTCCCCCAAACTTGGACAACATTGACCTTGGACCAAATAGCACTCGTGCAAAGCTTTTTAGGTTTACTTACTCAAGGGACTGAGCACCCCTCAACTATTCTGTACCTGCTTAAGATGTGCCACAGCTTCAGGCCGTCGTCCCTGTAGTAGAAGTTGGGGATGGACTTCAGGCCACGGTCGCTGATGTCCTCCGGCAGACAGAGGGAGCTGTAGGTCACCTCAGAGAACCATCTCTTCAAAAGGTCAAACTTGCCCTGACCCCCAAGGTTTGTGGCCTACATGACAAAGATGGGAGGCACATACGTAGAGAAAGCAAGATAATGGGTACAACCGTACAAGTCAAACTACTCCCGTCTCCCATCCTTTCCGACTCCGCCAGTCCTCTTGCCTCAGTGGAGAAAACAATAAAGTTTTCCGACTGTCAACCAGCGCAGAGCGACTTTTGAGGGGCTTTCCCCCATTAAACATGTGAACTGCAAATGAGAGGATGACCTTTGAATTGTGTTTTCGGAAAAATATTGAATAAACCTAGATCACCAATGCCGTCTCGCCTTGCCTTTTAGCTCTGAATAAACGAGCATTAAGTCAAGAAAGTGTGCGGTAAACTTCTTTCTTTTGAAGACTTACAGTTAAGTAAAGGGTTTTAGTTACAGTCCCTGGAGCAATGTGAGATTAGGTGGCTTGTTCAAGGGCGCTTCAGCCATGGACAAAGGTGTACAGAGAGGTAAGGGTGAGAGTCAAGCAAGCAACCCTCTGGGCTTCCTCCCTAACCACAAGCCCTCGGCTGCCCATTAGTTTTCTCTGGACTCATTCCTCTGATAGAGGAAATGAAGGAGGAAGAAAGATGGCATGGCGGAATCAAACACCATATGGTGCAATCTCAAAAGCGCTGTTGCTGATCACTTAGCAAATTAGTAAGTTGCCAATGGGAAATTGAATTGCAACCAAGTAATGTATTACTGACACTTACACCCCTTTGAGCCATCATGGTTAGTTCTTGCATGGGGACAAGACCTTGCCTGTAACATGGCGGTAATCTTGCCAGTACCGAGGTTATGGCAACAGCTTTGGGAAAGGGTATGTTGAAAGTGTATTGGTGCAAGAGAGCTGTTTCCTGACAATTGTGAGATGTCTAACGGCAAACTGCTTCATGCTGTACTTTAAGGGAGTTTATCAGTCTGATAAAGAAGAGACCCCACATTATTTTTTTTAAATTTCGAGGCTTGGTGCATTAAGTCCCTATGAGTCGTCTTCTCTACTGCTGTGTTTAAAACCATGCAGATATGCTAAATAGTTAATCTTAGAAGTCCATACAAATACTGGTAGATGTACCTTGGTGTAGATTCCTTCAGGTCCAAAGAGTTTGTCCCGACCCGTGGTGTTGATGTGAAGAGTGTATCGCGTGTGTGGCATCAGCAGCTGTTTAATACAGAATAGTAAGTTGAAAGGATACATATTATAGGCTATTATATTATATTATATTATATTATTTACATCACACAACACTAAGCTGACCCTTTTATAGTAGTCTATAGGTGATGAGGGCATTTCAGCCATGGAAGGAGGAAAGGATTGGTAAGGGTAGGGAAGGAACAATCGCGATCGCTTATCTGAAGCTGTGGGGAATTACACAGATCTCTCAACATTGTTAAGGGTTATACTGTTTATTATATTATATTATATTATATTATATTATATTATATTATATTATATTACAGTTCTTTAATGAATAAAATACCATATAATGTTATTGGCCTCTGGTGTGTGTTGAGAGGCACAGACCTTGTAGAGGGGGTGCGGCGTGGGCAGGTTCCTCAGTGTGGAGATGATGAACACCTCCGAGAGGCCGTGTGTGCGCAGGTAGTGCGAGTTGACCTCGTGCTCATGGAAGTCTGCGTTCCTCAGGTACATCTTGGCCAGGAGCCAGTCGTGCTCTGAGTCGCTGGGCAGGAAGACAGGGTTGTCTGGGCCCGGCTCCTGGTTCAGCTGGAACAGAATGTGACGCGAGAATGACAGAAGTTAGTTGAAATAATTTGACATAAAAATTGTGTTTAAAATGTTAAACTACGTATATATTGTCTCCTGTCTGCTGGTTCAGCTGGAAAAGAACGCTGTTATGGTTCAGGCTCTTATAACTAGATAAATGTAATTGTAACATATCTGTTGGTAGGCTGTGACGTGTTACCTCTTACTTCTTACGTACTATACAATGTAATGTTTACAGAGTGGTTTTCAGTATAGACACCATGAACACATCTCTGTGTAAGTCAAATTAATTACTGTTTTAATTCCAATCAGGGCCGGTGCTAGGCATAGGCACACTAGGTGGTCGCCTAGGGCGCCAAATGTCTTGGTGGCGCCAGAAATGCCCAAAATGTCCCAATTAGAATGACAAACGAAAAAAACTCTTTACACTTGACTTTACACATTGATGAAGATTATGCATGGACATGATGTACACGTAGATTAGCAGTGTTCGATCAAATGTATGGCGCTATGTTTACAGATGACAATTTCTAAATGCACTAAAAGGGAAAGGGGTGTTTGCATAGGGCACCAAGTTGACTAGAACCGCCCCTGATTCCAGTTATAATTGTTATAGTTCCAATTATATGTAATTGTTTATAGACAGACAATTGTGTGTGTGTGTGTGTGTGTGTGTGTGTGTGTACCTGAATAGCGATGGGCAGCAGTTTGTCCTGTGGGTTTTTGTAGAGCAGGCAGAGGGGGGCAGCTATGTACTGCTGCTTGCCATGGATGACTGGTGTCGGCAAACCCGCGATTCTCCTGTAGTCGAGCAGGAAAATATTGCCCTTCTGTTGGGAGACGATTCAAAAACAGGAAATAGAAAACAAAGTCCTTTCAAAATAAATCTGGTATTCACTTCATTTCAGAAGATTTCAGTATTTTATTACATTTTTCATGAGTTCAGAACTGAAGAAGCATGAGCATAAATAGTGAAAAGTCTACAGAGGTCTTCCATGTAGCTGCATTAAGCGCAGTTCTATAATTGATTACCATGCCCAGAATGAATTAGGATGGATATGATAGGATAGGATGATAGGAGGATTTACTGTCTCAGCCAGATAATAGTTTTTGGCACTGAGAGTCTGAATTTCACTCAAACTCATCAACACAAAACAATAAACATACAAGAATAGACTAAACAAACAAAAAAATGCAAACATCTATGGCCTACCTCTCACATCACACGCCTACTACACACAATAACATTCAGGATCTTCATTGGCAGTAACAGAGTGCAACACAATCCCAAACGGGACAATGGGAGGAGAGTGTTAGCCTGGCTATCACACAAACCCTTCGCGCTTCGTGCATCTTCGTTAAACTTTGTGAGCTCGCACGAGTGTCTGGAAGTCTTAGACGAGCCCAAACGGAATCAGATATTTCACAGCCTGTCCAATCAGAATCGCGGGGCGGGGTATATACAAGTCAGTGGTTGAAGTAGTACGTGATTAAAAAAAAGCCACGTGAATTCTCCAATCAGGTTTGAGCTGTTTTGAACACACCTATGCCTTTCCAGAGCTAAACGATTGACAATGTTCCAGATCAGTGATGCGCGGGTCGACGAAAAAACAAGATGCAACCGACCGCTTTTGTCCCTAGCCTGCCCGCTTGCCCTGACCGCAAGAAATAATTATGCAAAAATATTGACCACCCGCTTCCCGAAAAAAAGTAGCCATGAGTCTTATGAACACCCTAGCGTCATTGGCAACGCACAACGGACCTTATAAGACCACGTCAATAAAGGTCTCAGCATGGTTCACAGCAGGGGTCTGGATACACTTCACATAGGCTATGCACAGAAAATGCTGAGCTGCAGGTCTAAGGTTGAGAAGGACCAGGTAGGGTAGGCTATGAAAAAAACCATAGTGGCAATAGCCTACAGCACTTTATCTTCGTTTGGTTTGGTATACTCCTCTGCTCTGTCCTTTTCCTGAACTGGTTTCGCTTTTTCCTATCCCGAAGTTGAGGGACAGGGTGCCAAGGCCACTTCCTCCTTCATCATGAGACCAAGTGGTTAATTTGGGATTTTTAAAAATTAGCATTGGGGAATAGCCATCATGGGTAAATGGTATAGCATAGCCTACATAGGCTACAACATTAACCGGGGATAAATAATTGGCGAAACTCCTTAACCTAGATCGGGGGTCACGCAAAAGACGATTCTGTGCGGACCCAAGACCAATCCAATAATGTCACAAGAGCATATATTGTGTTATTTTTTAGGCTTCTATTCTGACGGACAGCCATGCCTATTGACAGTGCGTGCTGTTACCGTGACAAACTTCAGTCATTTCAAATCAATCAAAGTCAATCAAATTTTAATTAGGCTAATCTCTGGCACCACATCTCACTTGTTTTGCTGAATCTGACAAGCGCACTGCGAGAGAGGCGCGGCGCCGATGAGCAGAGAAAATTAGAATGGTCTCGCAAGTCAATGAAAGCAGGGGCTGAGTTCCAACCAAGAACCGCTTGAGGAATGAACGGAGAGAAATGCGTGTCACTCTTTCAGGAAAATAAAAATAAAATTCCAAACCCATGCACCTTGTAGGCTATGCTCCGAAAACGTTTCGAAAGATATCACAAGCAGCCAGATAGGACAGCCATAACTAACAGCCAAATCGTGTGTCAGTTGACTGACACTAAACTGGATGAAGGAGAATCTCTGCCAGCAAACACCCATTGACGTCTAAGGCACCTGCAAAAAAGGGTGCTGAATGCCTGAGCCCTTTTTAAGAAAAGCTGCCCTCAGCCTATAAAAATCTAAATATCTCAGCTTCTGAAGCACATAAAAATATGCACCAAGTTGCATTTAACACTAGAACTACCAGGATTTTTCTGCCTACCTAGAAGTACCAGAGAGGGGTCATTTGACCCGGCGGCTTTTACCTAATACACTAATCACTCATTTTGTTATGGTAATGAGGCTGTTAGGGGCCGTGTGTGGGGTGAGGGGGTCACACCTTACAGTGCTAACAGCCAAGACAAACAGGGACAGACAGCTTCTTCCCAAGGGCTGTCAGCCTCCAAAATCACCACAGGTAAATAGCAACTTGCATGAAGATATCAGCAGCAAAGACAGATAGCACAGTTTGGCGGACAGTGTGTTACAGTTTTTCTCAATTGGTTTGGCTCATTTCTTGAAACTGAGATGTCATTCTCAAAACATGGACAAATCCCAAAACTAATTTGCAGTTTCTCACAACAGAATGGCATTTATCATTGCTTTCATCAAATTTCAAATGCTTTTGTACATGTCTCAATCATTTAGTACATCCTTGCAAATGGCTATGTACAAGTATCCTACAGTTAACACAATCAGCTTACATTTAGTAGAATTTTCAAATGAATGTACCTTGCTGATCTATCCCAATTGGTTGATTCTCAGTGTAATGGTTGTCCTGAAAACATGTCAGCACATTTTCTTCATATAAGTCATCAATGAATGTGTGAATGTCCCATGTGATCATGACGAATCATATGACTGCAACCAGATAATGGTTGAATTACAGTTTTTCTCGATTGGTTTGGCTCATTTCTTGAAACTGAGATGACATTCCTATAACCATTGGGTCATTTGGCCAAGCATTCTTACACTTCTGCACAACAGTTCAGATAACTACCAAAATGTCATATACCTCCCAAAACACCTCATTCTTGCATCAGCACTAAACCGTCTCACATATAAATAGTCAGTACCATCAAAATGGCATAGATCCTTCTCAATTGCTTTGGCTCATTTGCATTCATTTAGTCCTTCTGTCAAAATAAACTGGATGGTTCAGCATAACTATATGGATCCTCATCACTCGCTCATATCACCCCAAAAACAGTTTACCCATGTGTCAAAACTAAATTTCTTCCCCACATATATCATCAGTAGCCCCAAAATACATTGTCCCTTTGCCATTGTGTAAACAAAATGGTTAGGTGTTTTATCTACGTTCAGCTAACAGATTTCGACTATGTATAAAAATGAAAAAGTGAGTGAAACCATTGAAGTTTGACAACACAGATAATTTACCAAGGACATTTATCAGTAACTTTCTTTACTGTAAATTCATATACAGAAAGTAATGCTCATATATCACAGGTTTCTCATGGGTTTGGCTCATTTCTCAAAACAGAGATAACGTTCTCAAAATAACATGGATAAATGCCAAAGCAACTAGCAATTGTTCAAAACAGAATGTCGTTTGAAAAAATGTCATGAGATTAGCCAAATAACAGAGGAAACTGTAGTATACACGGTTGTAAAATTATTTTCTACTAACTAGTAAAGTTACAATACCATCTGACCTGTTGAACACTGTCATGAATTTGCTATGTAATGAAATTCTTAAAATATGATGTCCTTGACTGTTTTGGGAATTGCGTAGACCACTTTGCATATGATGACTTACACAATGAAATAATGCTGACGTGTTTTGGAGAGGGCAACCATTAGACTGAGGTGCTGTTTCCACGTAGCAGGATATTTTTTTCTCCTGCTACGTGGAAACGCAACATGTGGATTAAAAAAATCCTCCATTGTAACAAATGCGTTTCAGACCCCTAAACAGGATATTTTTTTCTCCTGCACCTGGATTTTTAAATATCTGCTACGTGGAAACGGAAGGCCAAAACCAATGCAAAACCAATACAAGCAGGAGAAAAAAATATCCACATATAAAAATATCCAGCTACGTGGAAACGGCACCTGAGAATTGTCTAATTCGTTTAGATAAGCAAGGTCAATTTATTTGGAAAATGTGCTAAATGTATGCTGAATGTGTCAACTGAAGGGTATTTGTACATATCCATCTGCAGAGATGTACTAAACATTTGAGACATGTACAAAGCATTTGATATCTGATGAAAGCAATGAAAAATGCCATTCTGTTTTGGGAAATTGCAAGTTGGTTTGGGGATTTGTCCGTGTTGTTTTGAGAATGTCATCTCAGTTTCGAGAAATTAGCCAAACCAATCGAGAAAAACTGTAACGTGTGAATCTCCCATGCCATGTGACCATAACGACTCATGTGAATGCAACCTGGCAATTGTTAGATGCATAAATACCAGTGCATGTGGACTAATGCTTCATTTCCCTCAAGAATTTTGTGGTGAAAGAAGCTCCTCTCCAAGGAACGAAGATGCAGAGATACAGCACTCAACAGGCATTGGAAATGATCCACACACGCACACACACACACACACACACACACTCTGTGTCAAGTGACAGCTGTGAGCTGCTAACAGCCACATTTCCACAACAAAAGGAGTGTCCGCAGGGGGTCCAAAGGGTCAAATGACCCCCTTGTGGGGCTTTTAGGTAAAAAGGTCAATTGACCCCTCCGTGGTAGTTCTAGTGTTAAGCGCAAAGACCCTCATCTTTCATTAGAATGTGTTCATCTCAAACAAACAGAGATTTTTTATAAATTTGTCTCAAATCTCATGAGCCTGAATGTTGCGTAATGCAGCTTCAGGTGCCAGGGCCAATGTTGCGCAACGGAACATCAGGCATCAATGGGTTAAACCGTGGGGTTTGAGGCGAGAGTCAATTACAGTATTTTCGCAGATTAGGATAGTTTGGAACTTGGGAATTGCAACCTAGCTTATGAGTTTTGCTCAGCTTCGTGAGCTACACTGAAATTCTGAGATCAACAAATAGAATTGTCTCATCTGTGCATCATCTCCGCTTCCATTTCCTGTGCACGTGTGGCTTGGTTAGGGAGAGAGATGGAAAGTCCTCCAACAGTGACAACAGTAGCTAGCTATTATGGCTAATAAACACAGCCCCATTAGTTTGTTTGGCCACTCCATTAATTCCAGGAGTTGCTGTGAAGGTGCCCGTGACCTTCTTCCACTGTTGGCTAAATTACTCAAATGAGCACTGCATTCAAAGGGAATACTAATTTGGACTTTATATAGCCTATAGTAGCCTATTCTATTTCGACAATGTACAAACCCCAACTCCGGTGAAGTTGGGACACTTTGTATTTTGTGAATAAAATCAAAATGCTATCATTTTCAAAACATTCAAACCATTCTTTAGACGGAGAATAGTGAAAAGACAACATATTAAGAGTTAAATCCGAGAAAAAATATTGTTTTGGGGACATACAGTATGTACTCATTTCTAATTTAATAGCTGCAACACGTCTCAAATAAGTTGGGACGGGGATCAATGAGATGTAATAAACATCCAAATAAGATAAAACAACAAAGAAGAACATTTCAAAATGAATTGCACTGAGGGACAATATGAGTGTCCAGGTATAAGACCATCACAGAGAGTCTGAGTCACTCAGAATTAAAGATGCAGAGAGAATAATTACCATAGTAATTACATACATTTTTTATTCCCTTTGATTTATCATGATCCAATGTATATAAGACATATTTTTGTCCATCATTGTTTAGGTTCATGACATCATGAAATCCGCTGTAGTCTCACTCTAGCACTCCAAGAATGACAGCTATTGAAAATTGACCATATTAAGAATGCTTAATGTGTGCAAATAATGAAGGGGTTTAATATTCTCCTATGCACCCGACCTCACTTGAAATAGACCCAGAAGACATGGGAAACTGTCCTTTACTTACAGAAGTCAGCAGAAGTTGCAGAAGTGAATTATCTTTGAAAATAATAGAGTCTTGCACATCCTGTGCTACAGTGAAAATGGACCATCCAACTTGTGTTAGTGCTAACTTCAAAAGTCAGCCTCCATGATGGCATGGGGGTGCAGTAGTGCATTGGTTAAGTTGTTCTCACTCATCTGTAGAGTTAAATACAGTGCTGAATGATATACATGGGTTTTAAACAGCATGAAAACCCACTCATGCATTGTATTTTTAAGGGATATCTTCAATTACTGCCACATAGTAAGGACAAATTACATTCTCTACTATGTTTTAATAGTTGATAAGGACCAGCAGGTGATAAAATTGCAGGCTTTTGGTCGAGACCTGTCACGCTGTAAGCACTACAGAAAGGAAAACATTGCAAAACATGAAGAGGAATACACCCTCCAATTTAAGCTGGTGAAATCATGTCCAAGATAGGAATTAACACTTTTAAAAATATAAAATCATCTCATCAGTTAATTTATTTAACTGTTAAGTGTTGTATTTTGTTTTGTTTTTAGTCTTCCTTGGCATTTGCTGCCTTTCATTGTCCCCGTCCCAACTCTTTCGAGACGTGTTTTTACATATTCATGAATATCCCCAAAACAATAATTTTGGTCAGTTTTGATGGCTGATATGTTTTCTTTGTGCCGTTCTCCATCTAATGTAAGAATCAGATGTTTGAAAATGGCAGTATTTTGTTATTATTCACAATTAACCTTGTGTCCCAACTTCTATGGAGTTGGAGTTTGTAGGCATAGCCACAGGAATCCCTAGCTGTGGAGGAGATTAATCTGTAGACTAGTTGGAGAGCAGACGGAGTCAGCCATCAAGTGGATTGCCTCGTATCCGTGGTACAGTATGACAAAATGAAAACAAACTCTGTAAGCAACACAGGAGCGCAAAACAATTACAACTGTATAAGAAAATATGTAGGCTATATATATTACTGCACTGTGTAGAGAGCAGCAGAGCACCCTCTGTGTTCTGCTAAATGCACTCAATGGTTGCACCTGCTGCACCTTGCGCGCAGAGGATTCGGCCAACGCAGGAGCCTTATTATGTCTCCTGCAGAGCTCGTGGCACCATCGCAGTTATTCAGCCAAATAAACTTGATCTATTTTGAAGAAACATGTCTCTGTATACTAGGCTATAGCCTACTATATCATTCGGCATCATTTCAAAGGTCCTGACCGACTGCACCCGACCCGAATATCATTAAAAATATGATTTAAATAACCCGTGCCTGCGGTCGACCGCGGTTAACTGCTAGTGCCCGCTAACTTCGGGTCAGCCCGCGCATCACTGTTCCATCGCGTGAGAACGTCGCAACGAGGTTAGGAGAGTGCAGCAGTAGCAGCTGAATCTGACCTGCATCTCAGTGGAAAGGGAGCTTCCACTCTCCAGGAACGGTTTCACCATGGCGTCTGTTACAGCAAACTTGGAGGGCAACCCATTCAAGCGCTGGATGGCCATGGGGTTGTAGCCATTCAGGATCTGGTAGCCGAAGAACTCATCTTCCTTCCAGTGCTCTGCGATGTACTCTTCAGATCAATCAAGCAATCAAACAACCAATCAATGAGTCAGTTTAGCCACAAAACATTGGTTTCATTATTTCATTATTTAGTAAATTAAATTTGGTCCAGGTACAAGGTACAAGCCTCAGTATGAATATGGCAATAATTCTGCGTCACCTGAGATGGGCGTTGTGTGGTGACTGAAGGCCTGTTTGATGTCCTCAAAACTTTTCCACTGACTGGTGTCATCTGTCAGGCCCTTCAGTCCGAGTATGCCTAAACTGCAGACAGACAAGGAGACAGAAGGACATGATGTCAAACATAACATCATGCTCATCTTGCACGCATGTCAACTGGTGAACAACTGTCAGCAGAAGAGTTGGTAGAGCGCTACTAGTATCCCTCAAAACCAACTGGTGCTCTTGGAAGGGGTTCAATGTTCAAAAAAGACTGGAGGAAAAAAAATCTGTTTGCTTCTCTTACACACCCTTACCTTACGCAGTGCTGATATGCGTTGGTGTTTTTTAATGCATTTGCCCTTTAAATAAAGTTTGCTTTTTTACCACATTAATCAACTGAAGTGCCTGGACCAATGTTTTTTTCCCTCCAGTCTTTTTTGAATGTTGAACAACTGTGTTGATATATTACTACGACTACAATTATTATTACTACTACTATTACTTTGATTATTACTATAACTAGTGAATGAATGAATGCATGCATGCATGCATGCATGCATGCATGCATGCATGAATGAATGAATGAATGAATGAATGAATAAATAAATAAATGAATAAATAAATCGCAAAGACGGTTGTTCATTGAAACTGTTGCCATGGAAATATGTTTCTCTGACATGTACTATATACTGCACATTTGAATGTAACACACACATTTGCGTTTGTGTGTAGAAGATCTCTGCGCTCTTAGTGACAGAGAATCGGATCTCTTCCGGAAGGTCTAAGGCTTCATCAGCATTAATAACATCAGGCAGACCCTCCATGAATGGCCTCCACCTGAAACACACACACACACACACACACACACACACACACACACACACACACACACACACACACACACACACACACACACACACACACACACACACACGGGAGATTAATTACACAACACACACAAACACACACACACACACACACACACACACACACACACACACACACACACACACACACACACACACACACACACACACACACACACACACACACACACACAGAGGGGAGATTACACAAGACACCTATAGACTCCAGAATGTTATTATTATGTAGGCCTACTCAAATAAGTAAATGGATAACGACAAATAAAGATGAATGAAAGACGAAAGTCTACAGAGTTTATGGCAAATGGTAAGGAAGCCATGTTACAATACACTGAGTTCAGTCAACAATTTAATGTGCCTTTGTCAGTGTGTCAGTGAGAGAAGAGAAGAGAAGAGAAGAGAAGAGAAGAGAAGAGAAGAGAAGAGAAGAGAAGAGAAGAGAAGAGAAGAGAAGAGAAGAGAAGAGAACAGAAGAGAACAGAAGAGAACAGAACAGAAGAGAAGAGAAGAGAAGAGTTGAATAAAAGAGGGCAGGGAAGAAGAAGTGTTGAGAAAAGAAAGGGAAGAGGAGAAGCGAAGAGCGGTAACTCACTGGTAGTTTAGTTTACGGGTGGCCAGCTGTCTCTCCCTGTGGTTGATCAGTATAGCCTCCTCCTCATTGAAGACATGCTGAACTGGGGATAGATCAAAACATTGAGTGTGTGTGTGTGTGTGTGTGTGTGTGTGTGTGTGTGTGTGTGTGTGTGTGTGTGTGTGTGTGCAATTTGGTGTTATTTGGTGTTATTATATATCATATTTTGTGCTCTAATCCTGTATCCAACACACAAACCCTTTGTACTATTAGGGTTCAAAATATAGTTTTGACTCATAGAAAAGGTTTTGTACATTCCCATTATCATATGGTATGGTGGACTGCCTCTGTGGTACACACACACACACACACACACACACACACACACACACACACACACACACACACACACACACACACACACACACACACACACACACACACACACGTGTGCACGCACGCACACACACACCACACACCTGCCATGTCTGTGGTGACTCTTCTCTCCAGCAGTCACACACACACACACACACACACACACACACACACACACACACACACACACACACACACACACACACACACACACACACACACACACACACACACACACACACACACACACACACACTACTGTAACTGTAGAATGTCATATTCTAATATTGTGTGCATGTCTCTCTCTCTCTACCCCCACCTCTGCCATGTCTGATTTGAATCTCCTCTCCTGATGACAGCCACGTGTAGCAGGGGAAGTGGACCAGCTCTCCCTCAGGTGTACTCACCTGCACAGGTGGGAAAATACAGCCACAGTAAGCTAAAACATGGCTTCACAGCAAATTCAGTGAACAAGCTGATCTTCATTACCATACCCCTTAACATAGGGGCAAGAAAGAGGGATGCAGTGGTGCATTGGCATCCCCACTTTCGGGCTCCCTCAATGAGGCTTTCTCAACTGTTACTGAAGACTTTCGGCCAAATGAGTGGAGTGCAGCAGCAGTAACATTGTTAAGAATTACTGTAAAGAATAGAATATGCACGACCACTTTAAGACTCGATCCGGCGGCGTTGCCCCTACGCCAGGTCGATGAGCGAATTAGTGAAATTGCCTGTGTTGCAAAGGTAGAGGGAAGACCTAAGCAGGACTGTTACTCTGTCAGTCCATTTTTCCACCTCTGCTGACAGAAGGCAAATCTGAGTTTGACTTTTACTCTGTCAGCATGGGTGTATCTATAGCAGCCAGTTTCAGTATGTGTGGTCCCTGCTGTTACCATCCACCAAAAATAAAATAAAATGAGAACTTCACTAAGTTCTGATTTGGTTGTGAAAAGAATTTGCCTGTCTCAACTATAGTAAGTTATCAAAAATGCATTACA
The DNA here is from genome assembly GCF_034702125.1 of Engraulis encrasicolus. Taxonomy (NCBI): domain Eukaryota; kingdom Metazoa; phylum Chordata; class Actinopteri; order Clupeiformes; family Engraulidae; genus Engraulis; species Engraulis encrasicolus. The sequence goes on along the minus strand of NC_085862.1, from coordinate 52,681,958 downwards.
TTTCTTCAGTGAAACTCAATCTCTATGTCCACGTCAACCTCTGAGGGCCCGTGGTGAATACTCGCACCAGCGTCCATGACTGACTTGTTACGTCACTGTCGTCTGTCAGTCCCGTTTTTCCACCTGCGCTCACCTGCACCTTGGAGCAGAACCACTCGTCATCCACCATCAGGTATTGGTGTTTCTCCAGCTTGACCAGGAGCAGGGGGCCCAGGCTGGAGGGGGTGGACACTGTGAAGGTCCCCGTCTGTGGGGAACAGCAGACATTGGCGGTCATGGGTAAGGGGTGTCAGGCTTGTAGCCAAAAGGTCGCCAGTTTGATTCCTGACCCGCCAGGTTGGTGGGTAGGTTTTGCTGCTAAAAAATGTCTAATTCAAAATGGCAGACATGGAGAAGATTCACCTTGTCATGTATGAAAATTTTAATTTTCCCAGTCATAATGAATTCTTAGAATTTGATGGTGGTAAGTATTCATGACAAGATAACATTTGTGAATGGGCAGCGGGAATTCTGAAAAGAAACTGCTGAAAATATTACACATGCACCTTTAAAGGGTTGAAATTTACTCAGATTCAGAATATACTGTATCTGGTCCCACTCAAAAAAGTGTCATTTGAATTCTTTGGTCAGTGACATTTTCAGAATTAAATTTACTCAATAGAATGAAATATTAAACTCTAAGTATTAAACACTGGCCAAATAATTAGAGTGTGAGTGTCACTTTACTTGACGCCGGTGTCATATGCATGTCATTACAGTGTCATAATAGTGTTACATCATAGATAAGTCATAAACATTATATCCATGTCATAAACATGGACATAATGTGACATTCGGTTATGGCAAAGACAACCCTAGGTTGACACCGGCGTCAAGTAAAATGTTACCATATTTTCTCTAGTGTATGAACTCACTGTTCCAGTGGTGAAATTCCCCAAGTTGTGGAGGAGAGTCTTCTCGCTCTCACCCTTGGCCCCAATAAGGGTGATGTAGGCGCGGCCTATTGTACCCGCGTGGATCATGCTGCCCGTGGTCACTGCTACTGTGTATTCCGCCATTGCCAGTCTGTATCAATGCACAGTTTTCACAGTCAAATGGGGCACCTAAGTCATCTAAGAGCTCTACTTCTTGACAATGGGACAATAAGTTGCAAAAAAAAAGGATAAAAGTGAACGAGTCGTGGTGGTTTGTGGCGCATAAGTGGAGTTCCAAAGTTTTCATTGGCTTCTTAAAACCACTCATTTCAAGCCATTATTTTTCGACTCCCCATGCATGAGGCGACAGGAAGGGGTGGAGACTTCTTCATTATAAATTATATTATATATGTGTACATGGAGGGGGAGAGGAGTGGCAAGTTAGGGGCTGCACTAAGAGTCACCCCACACAGTAAAATAAGCTGTAATTGACTTACAGAGTATCCCAAAATGCATTGTCCCTTACGCACTGCAAGTCAATATGCGTAGGTGTTTTTGCACTATGTCGTACTGAGTTGTACAGATCTAACAGAATACTGTGCGTAAAAAAAAAGTGAGAGAGCAGCTTCCAAAGTTTGACATCACACACACACTACAATAGGCGCGTTTATATGGACACGTTTCGTTTAATCGAATTAAATGTGTCCATATAAACATGCCTATTGATACTGCCAATGAAATTCTAACTAATTTTATTCACACAAAAGAAGTCTAAAATTACATACATTTGGCTGGGTTGGCTAATTTCTCAAAACAGGAATGACATTCACAAAATAACACAGACAAATTTCCAAAACTATCTTCTATTTTCACAACAGAGAATGTCAAAATCACTATAAACTATTGATGTAACTATGCAAACTGATCACTGCCAAATTAAAGCTTTTACAGTAAATGAACTAACCTCCAAATGTGATGCTGTCAGACAAGATGATAGCTCCTTTGCTAACGCAGAACCAGAGCACTTCCACGGACACAGGTTTGATGTCTTTAGCTCTGTTTTGGCAGCTTATATGCTGTGACAAGCCTTGCCCAATACCATAGCCTACCCATGCCCCTTTTTAATTGCCACACAACCACAGCCAGTTGCAATCAAAACCGGTAGAACTCATAGTCAGTTTCCCAGAATTCAGTTTAGTTACTGACATATTACCATCTACTGCTTGTTTTGTATTTCATCTCTTTGTTGTTACAGCATAAAACATAAAACCATGGCCCTAACAATATTTTTACTGTTTCAGATGAAAGCTGTTTGCCTCCCTACCTAGAAAGAGACCACCTTGAGTGTTGGCCTCCAAATTTGTACACCTCTGCTCTACTGGACAAAAAAATATTTATTAGTTATTTTTTGAAAGGTTTTTGTCACAATGTGTGCGGTCCATGTTGATAATCTACAAATGCTCCTTAATCAAAAATAGCAATAATGACCCAATATAATATATAGCCTCTATAGCCTAGTAAGGGAGTGGTAAGGTCCACATGCCTCTCACTCCTATCATATCTCACTTATCAGGGAAGCCTGCCCAGTGAGAGCGTATACTGTAGGTTTATTCTACAATCTATGAGCCTGCCACAAAACAAGACTGGGAAACCACTCATTAGATTTAGATCATATCTTCATTATTATATTACATTATTAAATTGCACTTAGCTGACGCTTTCATTCATTCAAAGCGACTTACAACGATTTTTTTCAGGGTATTGGTTACAGTCCTTGGAGCATTGTGGGGTTAGGTGCCTTGCTCAAGGGCACTTCAGCCATTAGGGAGAGGTCAGGGATAGATTGAAAGACCAACTCTGCCCTTCATAATCACAATTTCCCCAGGAACATGTATTCTTTCATATGGCAAAACCTCATTTGGAAATACATGTACCTGACAGTGATGTCTGACAATGTTCTGTAGTGGATAATGTTTTACTCTACCTCTTTTGACATGAGCACTCATTCGGTCAAGGTGCAACAGGAAAACATTAGCCTACTACACATGTGGTTACAACGGCACATGGAATTACAGTAAAATGACCTATTACGACATCCCTGTGCACAAGCTGTTGAAAAAAAAAATAGCCAAATAGGCTTATGGGCTGGCTGCAATAACAATCTATTGCATCACGGTACAGATTTAATCACATCCTATTTCATCCCATTCTAACAGAGTATGCACAAGAATTCACACAGATATAGGCTGGCATTCGCACAGCAATCCATACAAATTGTAAGGCTTAGCTCTCAAAATCCTGCCTGGTAAACACAATATTCAGAACCAGCACCCTCAAATTAAATAATTAAGTACAAAAAACATCCTCAATGAAGTACAAAAAAGAAAAGATGTTCAACCAGATTTTCCTTCAGTTTGCCACTAGAACCGTGGTTTTCTAGAATTGTACTCTTGTGCAGTTAATGGGGGCATACTAACACTGAGAGCAAGACTTCACACTAGTTTGCTTGGCGGGCAATCTACTTTGCAGTTCACAGCAACCATTTTGAGTTACACACCAAACACTTGCAGGTTAAACCCCTTCAGGAGATGTATTCTTAAGCCATACTGTATGACATCATCATCACCTGTTATTGCCTATTATTGTAATTGCATCAGCCACAGTTTGTAGCATTTGTCAAACTTGCAGTGATTAGCCAAGTCAAATATGCCGAGCTAATTACCAAATTTATTGTCATATACCTGTAAACAAGGTGTCTATATTGGAGATGGGTGGGTCCATAGGGCCCAGAAGTTGGGGCTACGTCCGAGTTGGCCCCTTGTGAAAAGAATATTCTGTGTTGTAAGAGGGCATACTGGTAGAGGATGTAACATATCCGTGGTTGTACTGCAATATCAAAAGTGCCGTTGTAGCCCTCATCCACCCTCTGTGCCAGCTGCAATGGCATTCTATTGCACCATGAGATGCAGTAGATTGTGCCACAGCAATAGAGTGCTTTATAACGGTCACATCCTCTTTCAATAGGCCTAATTTTGCCAAAGCAACTTATTCAACAGCCAGCTAAAACCGTCAACTGTAAGAGTGAAGGCAGAGTGTCTGCATAAACACAATGTGTATGAATGCATACTCTAAGGAATATGTGCTATTGTCTCACAGTTAAATAGTCAGAGATGTCCTGGAATTTGGGATGGACACAGCCCACAGCTTATCAAATTACTGGCAGAATATTCCTACCTGTGAGATCAATGTGAAAATCATTAAGAATCCAAAGACTGTTTGAGCAACCAAGACCATGATACACTGTGTAATGAAACCATTAAAATCAGACCTAACATGGCTGAGAATCTTTAGAGAAGGTGCAAAGATTGCCATCTGGTGGGTGCATCCCAATAAGGGGTTTAAAGTGGAGTTCTTTCTGTTATTTCATCTAACCCCAATAGGGCACCTGTAGATTATTATCAGTCGCTCTCAATTAAGGAATTGCACAACAACTATTTGAAGTGGCATCTGTAAGCTTTCCCAGTTCATGCAAAAATAATTTCACACACCGAAAATAAAACAAAAGATTATAACCTGAAATATCACCATGGTGATGTTGATCCAATAGGCCTACAATGCAAATGTACTCTACCTATGGTATACTGTTGGTTTTCAAAGAGGAAACTGTGCACAGTCATAGACATGTGCATTTCAATGCACACACAGACACTCATGTATACCCTTTTAGCTGAACTTGTATCCTTTTAGTCTTACGTCATTTACTTGTGTGGGCTTCTATTTTTTACTTTACGTTTTCTTAGGCACATTGTATTTCTTCTTTGTACAGTATATTATATGTTTCTGTGAAATTATCCTGGCTACCTGTCTTATTCTCTCTGCGAGTGTTGGTCTGACCAGCTCAACTTGTTCTCAGAGGGAGGTCCTAATAGGCTATGAGTCGCAGGGGTCGACCGGTGCCATCTGGGGGGAGGAATGCTAGCAATGTTTTTTGGCAAGGTATATCCCCCCACTAGTAGAAAAAGCTTGATAGCAGTCATGGGGTGGTAGCGAAATCACTTTTTTCAGCTCTTGAAGTTACTACCCCCCTATAATAAATACTGTTTTTTTAATATCGGCTGTGTATGTAGTTATGGCTTATGTTGGGGTTATTGCCAACATCAGACCTATGGATAGACCCACAGCAATTGCTACGGCTTCTTGGTTCTATCTGACATTTTGTCATATTGTAGTAGCACTGCTTTACATCCCAGGATGTGTTTTTTAACGTTTTAAGCATTTTTCACCATTTAATCGACAAAACCAGAAGGTTCTATCTGCAAAATGCCACATTAACTGAGAATTATAAGATTCTATCTGACGCAAATGACGGTAGCAGCTTTGCAAACAGGCGAATCGGTCTTCCCCCCTTTGTTGTTATTGTTATTATATTGACAAATGTTTCCCGCCTTGGTGTTACTTTGTTGCCACTGTAAGCCTCCCTAGACTGATGTATTTGGTCGTACACGCCAACGATGGCGGCTCCAAGGTGCTCTCGTTAATTTACCCTACAGGAAGCGGTACAGTTATGCACCGAGTCGGTCGAAGATCATGAAATGTGCAAATTGAGTGACAGCGACACTGATGTAAGTTGCAAATGTAATGTCGGAACATATTCAAAGTACAAATGTGGCTGTTCTTTGAACCGATGCCTCCCATTTAGCTATGCTAACCTGAGGCGATTTCCCTGTTGACAAAGTTTTGTTTTCAGTCTCTCCAAGTTACCACAGGTGAACAATAGCAAGCACGTACCTACATGACCAAGATTTACGTTAACAATATTACCTTATCAGGTGCTTAAACGAGATGTCATCACCATATAGTTTTATCCAAGCCAGGTAGTCTCCACGGGAAGGTATATGATATGAACTACAGGGTGAATGTAAAACACTTGGAAGATAGTGCGTGTATGGTTGCGCATGGTATCTGACTAACCCACGGACATCTGTCTGTCTGTCTGTCTAAAGTTATTGCCATAGCGTTGCCAAGACGCTGTATCTTTTATATAATCATTACATTACACTAATGAATATAAAACTAGGCTATATAATTATAGTCCTATCACAGATATTATGAAGGACTTTTTTGTAAGTGATTGTACAGTACAGTAATTGTTTAAAGCTAGTGGTCAGATGATTAATTTATTGGCCTACCATTTATCTAATAAAATACACAATTGTTCTCTAGACAGGTGATGGTGAGTTAGAGGAGGGGAATGCAGGCACAGCGCTCGGCATCGCAGATGAGGAGGAAGCAGGCACCTCATTTGGCACAGCGAAGGGTCACACAGGCACAGATGAAGAGAAGGCAGACACCACAGATGAGGAGGAAGTCACATCAGATGAGGAGCAAGTAGGCACATCAGATGAGGAGGAAGCAGACAGCACATATGAGGAGGAAATAGTCACATCAGATGAGGAGAAGGCAGACAGCACATATGAGGAGGAAATAGTCACATCAGATGAGGAGAAGGCAGACAGCACATATGAGGAGGAAATAGTCACATCAGATGAGGAGAAGGCAGACAGCACATATGAGGAGGAAATAGTCACATCAGATGAGGAGGAAGCAGACAGCACATATGAGGAGGAAATAGTCACATCAGATGAGGAGAAGGCAGACAGCACATATGAGGAGGAAATAGTCACATCAGATGAGGAGAAGGCAGACACCACAGATGAGGAGGAAATAGGCACAGCAGGTGGGGAGCAAGCAGATGAGGAGCAAGCAGGCAGAGCAGTTGGCAGAGTAGAGAAGGGGCATGCAGGCAGAGCAGAAGATGCACAAAGAGGAGCTGATGATCAGACAGTGAGGGAAAAAAAATCAAACCCAGCAGGATGGAAGCGAAATAGCCGAAAAATACTTTATAAAGGTGGGAAAGAGCATGTCAATTCAAAGAACAAGAAGGTGCCTGCTAAGCAGATCAAGAATTTGAAGGACTGTTCAGCAAGTTGCAAGTTCAGATGTGCAAATAAGGTGACTCCTGATGAAAGGGAGAAATGTTTTATCCAATTTTATCATCTAGACCAAGACAGAAAGAATGACTACATTGCAATGAGCACAGAGTGTAATATAAAAAAGAGGTGGACCATGTGGACCAAATAGTCGGCGTACGTACTCGTACAAATACTTTCTCAATTTAGAGAACGATACGGTTCGAGTGTGCAAGCCATTCTATCTGGGTACATTTGGGATCAGACAGAAACCAGTGTACAATACACACCTGAAAAAAAATCAGACGACAGGCATCCCAAAACCAAGTGAAAGGGGGAAGCATGCAAAAAAGGCAGTAGACAAAAAACAAACTGATCAGGTAATTGTGTCAGATGAGATGACCCAGCTACAGTATCGCCATAGTGTTTTTGTTTGTTTTGGGCACCTTGAAGTTGCAGAGAAATTGTATTGGGCACCTTGAGCATGTATTGCTGTGAAATCTGCACGTGTGTTTGTTTTTGTTTGCCAACGTGATTTGCTGTGCTGTCACCCTGCATGTGTGTTTGTTTACATTTGGGGGGGGAGGCGACTAGGAGCTGCTGCAGGTGATTCTCATGACATGAACAATTACCACACCTCCTGATCATCCAATCCACGGAACCACCACCGGACATAAAAATGGAACACTTACTTACCTGAACCGTGAAATCCCGGGAACCGACCGCTGGGTTCCTCGTCTGAGCTGTGGACCTCGCCACCCGACCGACGTGGACTTCTGGGCCCCGCTGCTGATCCCCCTTGGCTGCACCGATTATTATACAACGCACGCAAGTATTCCTGAAAGGGACGTTATTATTTCCTCTCGTATGCTCGTATCATCATTGGCGATAGCCAAAGTACTCTTTACTGAGGATCCGTCTCTCCCTTAGCCGAACACCGGACCGAACGCGACGCCGAGGCCGAGGGGAATCCAGAGGAGGACCTGTCTGAGTCGGGAGTGTTCTGAGTCCACGCCGCGGAGCCTCCCCATATGGCAATCAACAGCCTTAGCACAGGAAAGTACCAGTTCCAAACGCTGTGTGTTTGTGCTTGAAGTTGTTTCCTGCACGTACGTGACCTGTTGCTAATTCCTGGTCTGTCATTCTGCCGAGGTCCAGCGGTTTCCGGGAGTCCCCGTGACGTCACTCGCTCCGTCCGCAAGCCACGCACCTGGAGGGAACCCCCGCGTCAACCACGCCCCTTTCTCGCCACAGGAAAGACTTAACTGGCCGTGCGCGGTGACTGTGACTTTCTGAGACTCCTTTTTCTAACACCCTTTTGATTTGAGTTATTATTAGTGAAGATTGTATTTATTTTGTGGACGCTGCCATCTGGAACTAACCTATTTAGTCTGTAACATTAGTATGTAGTATTGTGTGCATTTTACTATTTATACTGAAGTTTGCCGTGAGTAGTTTAGTGTTCTTGTTTGCCTATTTACTATTTTTGTTGTGCTGACTAACTCTGCATGGGGTGTAGATTGTGTATAATTGTTATTTATTTGTTGCATTTGTGACTTTTGTGAAACATTCAAGGTGCCCAATTTTCTATGTCCGTTTTTAGTCTTGTAACTTTAATAAACTTTTGATATATTTTTAAACCTTTGTTTGACTCGTGCTCCTGGGACTATAATAATGAGTTCGCCGTCTTCTGACAATTGCACACATATCATCCTTTCCTGTGATTCAGTCACATTACTGCAGAAGTACCACAAGCAGGCAGTTCCTGTTTTCAACTGGGTGGGCCTCTCTGGAACTGTCATCAGCTGGCTGAGGTCGTACCTAGAAAGCAGAAGTTTTTATGTTTCCATAGGAAATTTTAAATCTGAACCTTTGCCCTTAGCATGTGGTGTTCCCCAGGGTTCAATTCTTGGCCCTCTTCTGTTTAACTTGTACATGCTCCCCCTCGGCACACTCATCAAAAAACATTCAATCTCCTATCATTCCTATGCTGACGACACCCAACTCTATCTGTCTTTGTCTCCTAATGATTTTTCCCCCTTGGACTCACTCTATCAGTGCTTCACTGACATCAACAACTGGATGTCCCAACATTTTTTACAGTTGAATACTGACAAAACAGAAGTGATCATTTTTGGCAAGGAGAATCAGAGAAACATGCTTGGTGCTCAGCTCAATACTGTAGGTTTTAAGGTAGTGAACTCTGTTAGAAACCTTGGAGTGATCCTGGATAGTGACTTAACTTTCTGCAACCACATTAAGTCTGTCACTAAATCCGCCTTCTATCATTTAAAAAACATTTCCAAGCTGAAAAAATGTTTTTCACCCGCCGACGAAGAAAAACTCATCCATGCTTTTATTACTAGTAGGGTCGATTATTGCAATGGACTTTTCACTGGCCTACCTCAAAAAACAATTAAACAGCTTCAAATCATTCAAAACGCTGCAGCCAGGTTACTGTCCAAAACTAGAAAAAGAGACCATATAAGACCAGTACTTAGGTCCCTACACTGGTTACCTGTATCTTTTAGAATTGATTTTAAGGTTTTATTACTTGTTTTTAAATGTCTCAATAATCAAGGACCCCTTTACCTTAAAAACATGCTCCAAATTTACTGCCCTACTAGGATTCTTAGATCTGGAGAGCTTTTAATGCTGGTTCAGCCCTCTGCCCGTACTAAGCAGGGTGAGGCAGCTTTTAGTTATTATGCGGTCCGTCTGTGGAACCGTCTACCTCTGGATATTAAAACGGCCTCCACAGTTAGCACTTTTAAAACCATGCTAAAAACCAAATTATTCCGAGATGCTTTTAATTAGCATGTGTTCTTATTGTGTTTTTATTGCTATTGTTTTCTTTTTGTATCAACTGTGATTTTATGCTTTTTATTTTTTCTTTACTAATTCTCTAACATTTATTGTTCTAACCTACTTTGCTATTGTTAATATTATTATTATTATTACCTCTGTAATTTTTTTAATTGTTTTATTTGCAAGGACTATCTTTATGACTTGTGAAGCACATTGAGTTGCCTTGTTGTATGAAATGGGCTATACAAATAAACTGCCTTGCCTTGCCTTGCCTTTTCAGTGAGGTTGGAATGATCACAACTTGTTTCAAAAATGAAACACAAAGTGCTCTATTTTTTCCTCTTTTTACTGGGTGCTGAGTTATCCAAACTCTTTCTTTTTCCAGAGGTAGTTGAGGCTGTTGCAGTAGATTTCTTGGCTGGACCATAAAACAACTTTGGTTGCCCAGAGGAGGTGGTGGACAGCCGAGGGGAGGAGGAGGTGGATAGGCCAGAGGAGGAGGTGGTGGACAGTCCAGAGGAGGAGGTGGTGGACAGCCGAGAGGAGGAGGAGGTGGACAGGCTAGAGGAGGAGGTGGACAGCCGAGAGGAGGAGGAGGTGGACAGCTGAGAGTAGGTGGTAGGCAGCCGAGAGGAGGTGGTGGACAGCCCAGAGGAGGAGGTGGACAGCCCAGAGGAGGTGGTGGACCGCCCAGTGGGTCGAAAGGGTCTTGCTTTTGCAGAGGAGATGGTCTTTGGTGAAGGTCTGGTTGGTGTAGGTTTGACAACTGACCTAGTGGAGGAAGAGGATGGTCCACTGGAACAGTCCTTAGCTGGCCTTTTTCATTTCCTCGCCTGGCTCACTATTCTGTTTGCCACTGCTGTAGACCGCACCCTCACGGCCTCACTCATCCTTTTCTCCCTCATATCCGGTTCTCTTGCCTTCTTTTTTCCAGGTGGAGTTGGTATCTTTTGTAGGAGGAGAGGCAAGAATGCCTTAAAGGCTGGTCAATTAACATTGTTGAGGCCGTCCACTTCCTGGCTTTCATGGTTGACTTGATTATGGCAAGGCCCTCACATGTTTCCATAGTCATCCTGCACCTGTCTGATTCTAGAATATCGTCCATGATATTGAAAGAACCCTCCACCAGTGGGCCTGTGAAAATGGAAAGCTGAGCTCTCAAAGGTTTCAATCGGGTTGGGTACCTCACACCTCTCTGAATTTCTTAGAAGTGCCACCTGACTCCACCAATCCACGTCCACTCTGCCGTGTTCCTCATGATAGGTGTTGGCCAGAGGTACCAGGTCAGCATCTATTTGGTAGCCACGGACCTCCTCCTGCAGCAGGCCTAGTGCTTCTGGTGGAACCACATTAGGCAAGGTGAAGGATTCACTCTGTATGAGGGATGGGGTCAGAGTGGAGACTGAGGTGACTATCTGGTTGTCGAGGGGGAGATTTTTGAGCAGAAACTCTGTTGCCTTCATGTAGCCTTCTCTTAGGGAGTTGTACAGGTTTCCAACCCACAGCTTCTTTTCCACACCGGCCTTGGTCATGGCGGAGTACCCATATCTTCCAAAAGGAAGATTTTTGTTAGAAAGCTGTACCTCTGTATCCCGTACATTGATCTTGAGGTTCTCTTTCACACTCAGTGGGATAGCTCCTGCTTCATGAATTTGCACTGAAGCTCTCTCACAAGGGTGTATGGAATTTCACGCGGCATAAATGCAAAACGGCAAACCAATGAGTACAGTAGGCCTATGACATTGGCGCATGGAGAAACTACAGGCCTACATTTCAGCCATTTATATTTTGAGAAATTACTTAAAGGGGTCCTATTATGCTATTTAGAATAACTTTCATTGTTAATGTTGCTTTATCGTGGTTAGTGGAGTTAATTTCCAATGACCACATGTTTTCATGTCCATTATTTTTTATCATTGTGTACATGTACCCTACGCCGCCTGTTTGAAACACGTGGAAGTGCAGAATTTTAGACCGTCAACATTCTGAAATCTCGGCGCAGCATGGAGTGTTTCATCAAGCATTCTATTACTAATATTACGTCAGCAGCACAGTTGCTTTTGACCTGGATTCCAACCCTGTAGCCTATGTCTAAAGTTGAAAGCCAAATAGCCCACCCAATGTTCTCAATTAATCTGAAAAGGACGCATAATAAATCCCACGTTATGTTATTAACCATTACTTTTGAGCACCTTGCTGTGTCATTTGCTGAAGCCCATCCCTATCCAATGCGAGTCTTCCGTGCATGGGCTTCAGTTTGATTTCAAAATCGCTTGGGACAACTAGGCTACCATACATCTGAGAAAGGTTTGAAAATTGCTGGGTTCAGGCTATTGCGTCCGATTTGAGGTTTCATGAAATAATACGCATTGCATATGATGCGTAATAACGCGATATTGTGGCCATATTAAAAAACTAACCCATCTGCGCTTCCTTGTTTATTTCTGATATCCTGCGCCGAAGTCATCTTTATCTTAAACATTATTAACGCAATAGAAGGGGCCTGATTGGTTAACCCGCTGTCTAGCCTTGCATACAGTAGAACACAAAGGACAAAGGACACAAAGGACACAAAGAATATTCTCGGGGAGGATTGAAATCAGATCACCTTTCCTTGTTAATGGCAAGTTAACCTTCACAAAACGGGCTATCCAAGAAGCTAATCATCTACAATTGCTGTACACAGTTCAAATTATATTTATTCAGCAAAGTTGTGGATATTTCTTTTCTTTGCTCCCGCGGCAGCCCCTTGTGCTCTGTCTGGCTGTCAAAGACGCAACCCGAAATTGAAAGAGTGCGCCCAGTTTAAGACAAACGGCACGACTTGTCGGATTCAAACCTGTCAATTCAACGTCTGTCAGTGATATCGTGACACCCTATTTGTGATAAGAACTCCGTGTTCAAATGCGTCCTGTGGTCTATTTGCAAGCCAGACTGAATACGGAGCGCACGCGTTACTGTTGTTGGCTTTTAAAAAATAGTTCTTGTTTGCTCGTTGTCTATAGAAGCAACGCACAATGTTCTGTACGGCGCCTCCTCGCAGAATGTCGTTTTCGCGATTAAAACAAACTTTTCAGTGTGATGACAACCATCACACCTATTGTATGGCTCATTTGAAAGAGGAGGTTGTCGTCTTCAAAATAAGACCAGCTAGACTTGCTGTGGTTAATGTATGGGTTGATTGATTAAATCAAATCGGTAACAGTATTCCGAACACATCTGACCAAATAAAGCTGGGCTTACACTGTGCGACTTTTGCCCCGATTTTGCCCCGATTTGGCACTCGCACGACTTTTTGAGAGTCGGGCCGATTTCTTGCTCAATTGCAGGTCAATCGTGAGTCTCGCATCGTGCAGTGTACATGGGGTAACGACAAGCGATTTCGCCTCACGATCGTGCAATCGCAGGGTCGCAAGAAAATCAAAACGGTTTGAAATTCTGGTCGTGGCTCGTGCGTAAATCGCACAGTTAAAGCAGTGCTACGACCCGATTAGACACTTCACATGCACACATTAATAAGGCCGTGCGGTTCGCTGTTGAGCGCAACCTCATCTCCACCTCAGGTGCGCATGTTCCCTCCTCTGCAGACGGGGAAACATGCCTGTCGCGTCGTACGGTGGAGGCATTTCGCTCGCATCCGACTGTTGGCTCGTATAGTGTGAGGACGTGTGTCGTGAGTTGTGAACTTTTAAACAGTGAAATTCCATCGTGCAGTGTGAGCAGAAGCTTAAGACCCACGAGTGAAAGTATCGCACAGTGTATGCCCGGCTTAAGTAACAGCACTCCGTACCACTTCATTACATTAAAACGGTGCACTACCAATGGTTTTCATGCACGATCATGTAAACTAATTGTTATTCCTTCCATAAAGAGTTTAAGTGAATATAACACAGTAAAAATAACATAGCAACCGCGTACGGAAGTGCCGTTCTTGGCTGCAATGTCGCAACAAGGTTGCAACAAGCTTGCATGTTGCTTTCAAAGTTATCTTTACCGTGTTGTAGTCATTCAAACTCTGTTTTGAAGGGATAGTTTGACAACAAACTAACACACCAACATTATAATTGCATGAAAACCATTGCTAATGCGGCATTTTAAGGTAAATCAGATGTACGGAATACTGTTACTTATTTGTTCAGGCCGACGGAAGCTAGCCGCTCATGGCTAACCGGCACTTAGCACAAATAATCAACCCATACATTAACCACAATGTTCCACTGTAAGTCGATGTGGTCTTATTTTGAAGACGACAACGTCCTCTTTCACATGAGCCATTCAATACGTGTGATGGTTGCCATAACACCGAATGGCATTGTTTTGATTGCGCGGTGCATTCTGCGAGGTGGCGCTGTACGGAACACTGTGCGTTACTTCTAGGCCCAATGCACAATGGCGATAGGCTAAGCATCATAAAAATACATTTCAGACCTAGTATTTTCAGGTGCATGGTTTCGTTTTAGTAACTGCATTTCTATTCAGTCCCGGCAGAAATGACGTGCTTGGTGGACTGGTTGCACAATGGGCAGTCCACGATGGATTGGTTTGATACTGGGTCTTATAAAAACGCCTAGGCCTATCTCTGTTTTGTGTTTTTTCTGTTCGCATTTATCGTCAGGACAGGAGGGTTTTTTGTTCGTTAGTTTTTTTTTACAATATACGTTTCAGGTCAGTTTCAGTTTCATTAATTGCATGCCGCCCGACAACGCAGCCATTTTTTAAACTTGAAGCCAATATCCACGTTGCTGTTGCAGATATGATGAACAAAACTCATTTTTTGCATTTTAATTATTGAATTTAGCCTGTACTAACTGGCTAAGCGTTGCCAACAGTTAATGATGCAAACAGCTACTGATCATGTCGTGATAGACCATTTGGATAAAATCAGCGCACGTCTTCTAATTAATGTTATGCTTCAAAAGGCAATAAAACTGTAGGGTATTCACATATTAACAAACGAAAGTTAGTCTTGTCAACAGCAGCAAAACGGCCCTGAAGCGAATAGAGAGAGAGGAGAGATTCGAGTCTTTCACCCACTTGGAAGTGTTTTGGATTCTCAGTGCGGAACTGCATTAACGCATTCTGCCTGCTTTCGACCTTCCTCATTCAACTGTTTCTGACCCGTTAGCCATAGGCCTACCTACCGGTATTTTATCAATGTAAAATGCAGCTTTAATATCACAATCAAACAAAAAAGATATAAGTTGGGCCACAGGTGAGTGTTCCTACAGCCTAGACCAGGGGTGTCAAACTCATTTTGGTCCGGGGGCCGCATACAACCCATGTGGACCTCAAGCGGGCCGCATCAGTAACATCATTGCAAAAAAACCCTTAAAGCAGAAGATTAATTTTCAGTACTATCGCATTATCTTTTCAGCATGTTTTAAAAGTGTGTTGAATATGTAGAAAGCAATGCAATACTGAAAATCCTATGCAACATTTAATTGATTTCATTAATTCATCGCCAACCGTCAATGAATAAAATACGGGACAGTTCATTGATGCGGGGGGTATGGGGGTCTCCCCCCAGAACATTTTGTATTTCTTAGATGTAATTTCCTGCATTTTAACATCCTGTTTCCCGTTTCAGCTCAATGCGAACCATACAAATACAATTATATTAATTATTTAATTATAACTAACCATTGGGTTAATGTCATGCAGGTCTCAATATTGCTCTCAGTGGCGTAATTGCGCATTTCGGTTATTTCTTTGAAAAAGCAAAAACATGTATTTTTAATTTTTTTTTAACATCTGGGCCGTATGTTTGACACCCCTGGCCTAGACCGATGCTGTAGCCTATTTGACGGAGCCGATTTATGAATTGAAAAAAAACCATGCGTGATGGAATCAACTTGTCGATGGCGAAATCCTACACTTTTTTTTGGCCCGCCATCAATTCTGCCTGGCCCGCGAGATGAACTTAATTCGATGTATCCAAAAAAAAGTGTTTTTTTACAAGAAAGGGCATTAGTCAGGGTCAGTTTTCCCAAAAAATAAACCCTGAAGGCAAATCGTGTTAATTTTAGGTATACAACTAATTTAGAGGTGTTCAAGGCTGCTGAATCCAAATCTACTGCAGTAACGTGCGCTGGTCTTTATTGCTGGTGAGGCACTGACTTTTCCAATATCAGATTTTCAAATATACAGCTACAGTATTAGTAAATATTTGCCAAATAGGCCTACCGATAAGTTTCATATGTCATAGCTTTCTTAACATAAGGTAGGCCTACACATAGGCGGCGCTACAGCAAGACTGTTGGGGAAGCTAAAAAAAAATAATACTAAAAAAAACGTCATCGGAGAAACGGAACATTTCCATGCGCAACTGCAACACATATCCATTCTGGCTATTATATGTTAAAACGGCTTGCCATATGCTCGTGCCGTGCGCCAATGGAACTCTCAAACGCGACAGGCACACACACACACACTGAAGGCAGGGGAGGAAGACGGCTAGTTGCCACACCACACCATGGACTATTATCTCCCAAAAATGTCTCGAGCAATCAAATTATACACCCGAATGTCCACACCTTTGTTTCTATTGACATTTTCATGCGCTATGTCACTCCATCAGACCGGTATCAAAACTCGCAATCAAACTCGCAAAACTAATGACGAGGCAAAATGCGCACACACTGGGGGGAGACAGGAGAGCAAATTTAAGAAGCCAGCTGATTGACCATAGGTATATTACCATGGCCAAAAATATCATATGGGTCTATCATATCCAACAGACATATCAGATGTCAGTTTTGCAGCCCAAATAATACAAATATGCTGTGATTTTGAATTTCTAGTTGAAGTAGCTTGTAATGATGTAGTTCGCTACATTTTACAGATGGAGCTAGCTTAATATTTCTATTGGATGTAGCTTGTCTAGTGGAGCTAAATGTTAGCTTACTACTAGGTTCTACAAGTAGCTTGCGCAGCCAGACACTGTTCTCGCTGCCTCGCACTGTACACTGTTCACTCCAGTCACACGCAGATGCCCAACAAACACAAGCGAATCTACACACATCACATTACATATGGTAACTAAACCACCCGGGCAGCCCACCATGAATTCAGGAAAGGTGTGCATTTTTGAAAGTGGTGTTAGCTTGGTGACAGGATAGCACAGGTGCTTTCCTTTTGAAGTGAGGACGGAAGACAAGTAGACAACATCGATAACAACATTGCCACCAAATAGTAAACTTAGTGCTTCGGCGAGCACATCAGGGGGAAAACTGATTTCCTACCTTATTCTGTCCTGTTAATTCCTGTTACTTGAAGCTCTTAGTTGCGTTATGAAATCCACTTCCATGGTAGCAGTCAAAGTGAACAAGCTAGTCAACACTAATGACACGACCGACTGAACTTCAGATTCGCTATGACGTAACTGCCAGTAAGACTCTCAATGCCAGAATGAGATTGCGGCCAGACTGCAGCTGGCCTGACCATTGTATCTTTCAGTGGGCGTTATGCCAAAGCGTTCAGAGTAAAGAAATGATAATCACACGTAGAAAATAGAAAAAAAAAAATCAGGAAAATGAGGGCACACCATACATATTTCTATTAAGTGTATAAAAACGTTTAATACAATATTACCAGGTTGCATACACAGAACGAGCAAAATGGCGCATGCGCACAAGCTTGTTAACGAGGGATTGCGCAATCCGGCGTGAGGCAAACTAGGAGTTGCCCCAAATTCAGCGTATTAGGAGCAATTTGACATGAAATGGGAAAATATTACGATTTTGGCCACAAAAATGATTGAAAATTATTGAAACTGTTTTACTGCACAAATGGCAGTTATGGTACAGATGCTTGAGAACAATAGTTATTATTGTTACCACTGTTCATATTTACTGCATCTGATCATTCTCATAGGGTTGGTGAGGCACTGCCTCCCCTGCCGTATTAGAGCGCACGTGCCTGATCTACTGTATACCGGGTGCAAAAATGTAAGGAAATGCCTCAAATGGGCAAAATCCAATATGGCCGCAGACAGCAGGTTAAAATCTCGCAATCCATTTTCTTATTGGCTAAATAAGGTATGAATATTAAAACAACAATTGTGTTTATGTTTTCATATATGGGGAACCCCGTTCTGTCATCAGATTTAAGGTCAGATTTGAAGAAAATGCTTATATCATTGGCTGGCAGCTCCCAGATAGTATTCACTTACAGGTGAACATTGGTGGCCCACCATTACTCAAAAGCAGCAACCAGTAGTTTTGGCCCATTTTAGGACTGGTTGAAGAGGACGAAATGAAACAACCATTTATTATTGCGCTGCATCTGGGATCCCACAAACCAGACAACATTAATCATTTCTTGGCAGATTGTGTAAACGAATTCGGTAAACTAAAATTAGAGGGAATCGACACAATCGGCAAAACTGTGCTTATTAACATTTCTAAATTTGTTTGTAATGCAGCTGCAAGAGCATTTGTAAAAAACATTAAAAGTCACAATGCCTACCACGGCTGTGAAAAATGCACCCAGGAAGGTACTTGGTCAGAAAACCCCATGACATTTCCAGAGGTTGATGCATCTTTAAGAACCGATGCCTCTTTCCGCAACCAGGATGATGAGTACCACCATAAAGGACAGAGTGATTTGGCGAGGACTGGAATTGGGATGGTTACACAATTTCCCCTAGATTTTATGCATTTAGTTTGCTAGGGGGTCATGCGGAAATTAATACTTTTTTGGATGAGGGGGCCACTTCCAACACGCCTCGGGTCACAGATGATCCAATTGATTTCTGCAGCTGTTATCAGCTTTTCATTGAAGCTCCCCAAAGAGTTAGCACGCAAAGGCAGGTCACTTGTTGAGGTAGACAGATGGAAAGCCACAGAATTCCGTACCTTTCTTTTGTACACTGGGCCAGTCGAGTCGCAGTGAAGCACCATCTCCCAGATGCGTTATACCACAACTTTATGCTTTTGCATGTTGCGATGACAATTTTATGCTGTCCCTCACTGTGCCTCAGGTACTGTGACTTTACAGAGACTTTACTTGTCAAATTTGTTGAGCATTTTCAGTCCGATTACGGTAATTATATTGTAGTATATTATGTGCATGGACTGATACATCTCGCTAATGATGCAAGGCCCACAAGGCCATGCAAGTTTGGTCCACTACATAATTTTTCTGCTTTTCCTTTTGAAAACTCCTTGCATTCCTTGAAAAGAATGATTAGAACCCCAACTCGCCCCCTTCAGCAAATTATAAGGAGAGTGTCAGAAAAAGAAAGCATGCGGCACAAAACTAACATGTCCAAAGAGGGTTTCCATCAAGAGCACAGACATGGACCCTGTCCAAGCAATTTGTCCAAGCAGTCTCAGTATAGGCAATATGTTCAGGGCAGCAGTACAATCAGTGTATCAGCAGGAAACAACTGCATTTCCTACATGGGAGATGTGTACAAGGTCAAAAACATAGTAAAAGTGAACAACGCATGTTTATTATCCTGTTGATTCTGAAAGTCTAAATATATCGTATGTAGCACGCCTCGAGGACTCACTGACTGTTGTTCCTATAGAAAACACGTCAACCGTTGTTCTTTTGCAATATATGGATGGTTTTGTGGCATATCCACACAACATAGGCTATTATCTTTTTTTTTTAAACCACATTTTTATTTCTTGTTTTATATGTTTTCTATTAGTTTTCTAATGAAACAGAGGTGTTGCCAAATGGCTGGCTTAGCACACACATCCTAAGATTCAATTTAATAACTCAATTTAATCTTCTTTTATAGATGTACTCAATAGTTATTTTTAGTGAGACAGAGGAGACCGAAATTGTGCCTAGCGAATGGCTAAGCATTGATAAATCTGTCACCTACTGGCCATGCTACTACATATGTAGTGTGGCAGTTATCAAGAGAGAGGAGCCGAATGAAGCGTGGCATGTCCATGCCATTACATGGGTGGCTGAATACAGTAAGTCTTTCAGCTTTCAAAAGCATAATGCCCCGTGTACATCGGGAGCGACCAACGCGAATGAAGCGACGGAAGTCATTCATTCTCTATGGAGGGTGCGCGACCAGCGCTACCGGAGCGAATTCGCCAGGGGCGAAGCTTCTTGAGCGACCAGGGCGACTTTTGACGATTAAACTCGAGCTAATCTTAAGCGAATTCACTATGATGCTGTTCGGCGAAAACCAATCGGAACGTTCATATCGAGGAATGTCCCAGGCTGTCAAGATAGAGCCGTTATGTGATTAGCTGAATCAAACATGTCAGTTCAGCGTCCAGAGCGAATAAAACGAATTCACGGCGAAACTTCTTCAACCACCCCAGCTACCCGGTCGCGTTGGTAGCGCTTGATGGGGGCATAACACTTAAAAAAAGGCAACCTACTATTCCTCCTTTCCCCTTTGTGTGTGTGTGTGTGTGTGTGTGCGCGTGCGTGCGTGCATGCATGTTTTCTCTGTTAGATACATACGAGAGAGCAAGACAAAAGCTTATCAAGTTTTCCAGGGGAAAGGGTTTAAGGACGACGGATGAAGAAAGTGTGAGAATAAGGGTTTCTTGTTTTCTTTTCTATTCTTTTCCTCCCACATGAAGATAATGAGCTATTCAGTTTTGAAATATGACTCTTTCCAACAGACCAGCTTCACGACTTAGCCTGGAGCCACATCAGAGGTTCCAGACAACAGACCCACTCTGACAAAGTAAGAAAGCACATCACTACCATATGTAATGGACTACTGTATAACTCAGGCTGTATCTTTTGGTTGGTGCATGTACAGTGTGTGACACTTCTGATGTGATCTATCAATCTTACCAGGAAGAAAAGCAAAAAGTCGCAGTGGAGACCCATCAGTCCTCCTTACCTGCCATACCACCTCTAACACCTGATATTTCACAGTATGTTTTTTTCCCCTGTTGTCGCAACTGGCAAGTGTGTGTGTGCGTGTGCGTGTCTGTAAATTATAGAGATGCTCCGATCACCATTTTTTTGGCCCGATCACCGATACCGATCACCAAAAATCTTGATCTGCCGATCACCGATCATTGCCGATCACAGAATCACACATTATTTCCTATTTTTTTAATAGCCTATTAATTATCCTTATTGAATACCATTTCTGCCCATAAACCAATCAATCTTAATTTGCACATGTCGCTTTCACAATGTTGGCCTATTATTAGTAGACAGGTCATCAGCTGGGAAAATTAGGCCTTTCATCCTACCGCACTTTTCTCTGTGAATTACTGACCAGAAGCCCTATTGGAAGAAATTAAATCATGGGGCCATGTCAATTTTTGCTCAGAATTCAATATGGCCGCCATTTTCCAAAATGACTTGTTTTCATGCATTATTACATTGTACTATAAGGTGATATTCATGAACTATGAACTACTTTCAGCACTATTCTGTCCTATTTCCTTACATACATGTTTACAAAGGTTGACTAAACTAAAAGAAATGAAAATAAAGTTGGCCACCTTGCAATATCCAAAGGAAAGTGCTGAAAATAATGATTGAAATGCACATACAGAGTCTATGGCTGCGGAAATTAGGCCTATTGGGTTTTCACAGTGGATTACACTGCATGTGTGTGCGCGCGTATCCCCAGCTCATCTTTCCCCCGCTCTACAGTGTCTTTCCCCCACACACTATTCTGCCTCCTCCACCCCATCACTCATCCACCCCCACACACTATGCTGCCCCCCAACCCCTCACTCATCCCTCCCATGCTACTCTGCCCCTCCACCCCTCACTCACCCCCACTATTCTGCCCCCCACACTCAACCCCCCTGACTCATTCTTCCCCCACCCCCCCACAAAATACTCGCCCACCCCCCACCCAATGTGAAAATCTTGGCAGGTCAACCTCCCCCCCCCCCGACTCAACTTACCCCCCCCCACACACACACATTATTTTGCCCCCCCGAACCCCCCACACACACTATTCTGCCCCCCCAACTCCTAATTCAATTCCCTCCCAACCCCACTCTGCCCCCCTACCCCCACTCACCCCCTCATTCATCCCCCCGCTCCTCCACATCATCCGGTTCCCCCTACCCCCCACCTTACCCCCCCCAACACACACACACACCCGGTCTACTGTGTCTATGTCAGTGTATGCAAAGAAGCACACTGGCCACACACACTCGAGAAAAGCGCACTCAGGCACACGTACACACACATACAAAAGCATGCACACACACACACACACGCGCGCGCACACACACACACGCGCACGCACACACACACACACACACACACACACACACACACACACACACACACAGTTTGGCAGGACAATATGCCTTTTTTCAGCAGTCCACTGTGTTTGTGAAATTCAATCATTTGACAACATCCCTTTGGATATTTCAAAGTGGCAAGATACAGGGGGTGGACAAAATAACTGAGACACCGATCATTTTAGTGTTGGAAGTTTAATGGCTCAAGTGGACCAGCCTGTTGGCCAATCTTCATTAATGGCACATTGCACCAGTAAAGTGAAGTGTGAAGGTTCAATTAGCAGGGTAAGAGCACAGTTTTGCTCAAAATTTTGCAATGCACACAACATTATGAGTGACATGTCAGAGTTCAAAAAGGAGAAATTCTGTGTAACTGTTGCATCTTTGACCGAGACAGCAAGTCTTTGTGATGTATCAAGAGCTACAGTATCCAAGGTAATGTCTGCTTACCACCAAGAAGGATGAACCACATCCAACAGGATTAACCGTGGATGCAAGAGGTGCCTCAGTTATTTTGTATATATTCATGCCTTTTTCTAGACAACCTTTATACTCACGTCTGTAAGGAGATAGGACAATTTAACTGAAAAATAGGTCATCTTTATTGGTAATCATGGCCTTACAGTATTGAGAAAAATGTGTGAAAGTCTGCCATTCTGAAAAACAGAGAACATTTTGAATTTTGGAGCACATTTGAGATGGCAACCAGCTGGTGAATTTTTTTCAATAGGCCTTCTGGTCTGTAATCCACTGTGAAAACCCTGACAGGACAATAGGCCTAATTTCCGCAGCCATAGACTCTGTATGTGCATTTCAATCATTATTTTCAGCACTTTCCTTTGGATATTGCAAGGTGGCCAACTTTATTTTCATTTCTTTTAGTTTAGTCAACCTTTGTAAACATGTATGTAAGGAAATAGGACAGAATAGTGCTGAAAGTAGTTCATAGTTCATGAATATCACCTTATAGTACAATGTAATAATGCATGAAAACAAGTCATTTTGGAAAATGGCGGCCATATTGAATTCTGAGCAAAACTTGACGTGGCCCCATGATTTAATTTCTTCCAATAGGGCTTCTGGTCAGTAATCCACAGAGAAAAGTGCGGTAGGACGAAAGGCCTAATTTTCCCAGCTGATGACCTGTCTATAGGCTATCATTATTATCCTTCAGACTAGTGTTGATAATATAGCCTACAAGTAAGTCTACAGTATTAATCAATTTATAAGTTATTGCATAGAATAACTAAACTATTTAAGATTGAATTGAAACTGAAACATTACATCAAATAGTCTTCTACATACTTCTACTGCTTTAAATGAGCAGCCTCGTGAAGAGAGCCCCTCCCCTCTCTGTCACAGTCCACAGCTGCAGTGCTCTGCTACCGTTCTGAGTCTGTGCTCTCTCCCTCTCCCCTCATCTGTCACCGTTTGGTGTTTCAGCGACTATCAAACTAATCGACTGACCGTTAATCACAACTTTGAAAACAATAACGTTGACATGTTTGTGCTGACAACGTGAAGTTGTCGTGTGCTGACCGAGGCAACTACACAGGTTATAACGTAAAATGGTTAACTGGCGAGGAGTAGTCAATCGCAAATTACATTGAAACTGAAACACTTGATTAGGAGATTCTACATACACAAAACAAGAAAAACTTGAAAGAACAGGCAACACGCACAACACAGCGTGTCTGCGAGCAAAGCCCCTCTTTCTCAGTAACACTGTCATAGATTGTAGAATTCCCTGCACCCAGACTCATTGAGTTTCACCGTCCACTCTCCCTCTGTTGCTGTTTGGTGTTGCAGTGACTACAAACTAATGAACTGGCAGTCAATTAGGCTACAACTTTAAAAACAATACCGTTGATGTTTGTTTTGGAAACGTTTAGTTGTTGTGTGCTGACTGGCAACTTCTATACAGGCTGTAACTCAAAATAGCTAACATGCGAGACTGACAAGTCATTAGCAAATTACAAGCGTCATGTAAACGGCGCATGGATCGGAAAATCAGATCATTGTTGATGCAGATATGATTATGAATGGTGAAAATGAAGGGGGGGATGCCAAAGCAAAGATGCCTTCATTTGGTGCAGCAGCTGTGCAGAGCCAGTGCCTACATGCAGCGCCAGGTGTAAAGGCAAAATGGTTGCGTGAGGAATTTAATATCTTTTTTTCCGATCACTGATCAGGCTATTTTTGGCCATTATCGTCCGATCATGATCGACTGCCGAGCGATTGGAGCACCTCTAGATGGCACCGAACCCCACATTGTTTCAGGGACTGTCACCAATACCATGTACTTCAAGTGATACTGTCCCATTTTTGTAAATAAGCTTATTTCACACCTCCCCTTGAGGTTAAACAATAGGCTCTTACCTGTCTCCTGCACTTCCAACCATTTTCTAGTTATGACAGTGCACATTTTACCTCCAAGCTAACAGTTAACATTGAGTCCTATGAGACCAGTTACCCGCAAGCTGGTCTCATAGGACTCAATGTTAACTTCTAGCATGGAGGTAAAATTTGCACTGCCATAGCCAGAGAACGGTTGAAAGCAGGGCTTTGAACCGTTACTTTTTTCCATACGGTTCGTTCCGAACAGAAATGGAATTATAACGTTTCCGGTTAAGAGTTCCACCAATAAATTGACGTTCGCAAACTGGTTAGAACAAAAAAATATTGTTCCCGGAACGGTTAATTTCGTTCCGTCAGCTGATTACTCCCCATAACTGACGTTGATTAATCAAAAAAGACAGAAGTGCAAATGGGTCAGCCTAGATTCCAATTTATTCAAGCGGATGAAAAGAATATCCTCCAGAATTATGTCATTCAGGGACGACCTAAGCGGAGAATAAACCTCAGATGAAAATGCGTGCACCACGCTGACTTGGGTCACGGGGAGAGCTATGACGGACATTACGAGTTTGTGCATATTTGAAGCAGCCAGGGATGCCCAATAACAAAGAATATTCTCGGTGCACTTTAAACACGCTTCTCTGCAATGTTTAACAATGATGCAATGGAAACTCTGCCATTTTGTATGACAGTGGTTTCTCTTATATAAGATGTTGAGTGGAGACTTTGTAATCCACAGCTCTTTCTCCATTCAGTCAGCGATTGTATGATGTCACACAGGACGTGAAGCTCTGTCATGGTAGCGTGCACAGGAAAATAATTACTTCTTTTGTTTTGTTTGAGGAACGGTATTAACCGGTATGAACTGGTTAGCATTATTTCTAAATAAGTGTATATAAAACAACATAACATAAATAAATGTTTCCGGTTTTGTTTCTGTTCCCTGTAAAATACAAAAAGTTCCCGGTTTTCGTTTTCGTTCCTTGAACCGGTTCAAAGCCCTGGTTCAATGTACAGGAGAACGGTAAAAACCCTATTATTTAACTCAAGGGGAGGTGTGAAATAAGCTTATTTAAAAAAAATGGGACATTATCACTTTAAACAACTGTAAGTCGATATGAACCGGTTAGCATTATTTTTAAATAAGTGTTCCCGTTCCAGAACATAAAAAAATAATGTTTCCGGATTTGTTTCTGTTCTCTGTAAAATACAAAAAGTTCCCGGTTTTCGTTTTCGTTCCTTGAACTGGTTCAAAGCCCTGGTTGAAAGTACAGGAGAACGGTAAAACCCTATTATTTAACTCAAGGGGAGGTGTGAAATAAGCTTATTTAAAAAAATGGGATATTATCACTTTAAAACAACTGTAAGTCGATTTGTATGAAAGTGTCACCTAAGTGTTCTTTAATGTAATCTAAACAAACCACTTACCTTCTTATTACAGAGACAGAGGAAAACACTGAGGGACAGGTAGGGATGAGTAGGACAGAAAGGAAGGAACAAAGAGAGAGAGAGATGCAGAGGAGAGCCGAGAGAGGGACATAATGAGAGATGAAAAGGAGGAAGAAAGTCAAGGACAATGTGATGAAGAGGAGAGTTTAGAGAGGGACCTATTTGAGGAACAGAGGCAGGAAGGCTGCGATAATCAATCCAGCGCAGGCAGCAGAGAAGAGACCTCAGAGAGAGACATGCTGAGGGACGATGGTGCAGGCGAAGCCAGTGTAGAGAGGGACCTGCTGAGGGAACTGCATTTGGAAAATAGAACTCCAGCGTATTTTTCACGCCGGCAACCGGCGGTGTCTCATTCAAATGAATGGCAAAGTAGCACGCTAGCTTTAGCTGTGGGGAGGGTTTTGAACAGGACTGGCCGCGCACGCCGACGCTGTCAGTGTGCAAGGCAGAGAAAAGCACGCCGGCCAAAACTAAGCAGAAAGACCGCGTCCGTCCTGCGACCGTTCCGTTCCACCTTGGTATGTTTTGGCCCTTACTTCCAAGAGACCAAAATGGACCAACGCCACTATTAAAAAGGCCATTAAAATTCGATTATCTGCAGGCACAACAGCCTACAACCTGCTCAGATCTATAAGCATACCTCTGCCTGCTGTTAGCACGCTGCAGAGGAGGATGCAACATGTAAAAATGGAGCCAGGAGTGCTGCAGGAGGTGTTCAGCATGCTGGAGCTGAAGGCTGCTGCCATGGATGAAATGGAGCGGAACTGTGTGCTGACACTGGACGAGATGGCCATCACTCCAGGTGTAGAGCTGCACATGGGGACAGGGCAGCTCTATGGCAATGTGACCCTGCCTGGCCACAGAGGAAGGGCAACTCATGCCTGCGTTTTCATGCTGGCTGGTGTCACAACACGGTGGAAGCAGGTGGTGGCGTACCACTACAGCGGCAACTCCACAAACGGTGCAGTGTACCAGCCCATTGTCACTGCTTTGGTGGAGGCAGAAGAATCGGTGGGACTCCGTGTGTCACCAGTGACATGGGAAGTCCCAACAGGGCAATGTGGAGACAGTTTTGAGTCAGCTATGACAAGCCATGGGTTCCACATCCGGTACACTCAGAGGAACGATTGTGGGATGTGCCCCACCTGTTTAAAAACCTGAAGAGTGCCCTTGTCCGTGGCCAAACTGTCATCATTCCACAGGATGTGGTGCAAAAAGAGCAGGCTCCCATCGTCTACGGTCTCCCTTCGCCCTCTGCAGGACCTGGTGGCATACCAGGAGGAGAAGGCACTAAAGTTGGCGCCAAAACTCAGCCAAGCCGTGTTGGAGCCAAACCACTTTGAAAAAATGAAGGTGAGCTCAGCCATGCACGTGTTCAGTCAGTCCACAAGTGCTGCAGTTAACTACCTGGTGGAGGAGGAGCAGCGTCCGGTTGAATACCTTACAATGGCATGGTTCCTCAAAACGATTGACCGTTTTGAGCTTATGTCTTCACGGCATCAAGGCACCGCACTCTCTTTTCGTTTGTTGGAGGAGTACCAGAAGGCCATCAGGTTCCTGGAGGATGCCATCCACCTATTCCGCAACATCAAAATAGGGGAAAAGGGAAACTGGAAACCAGTCCAGACCGATAATGTTAACAACAAGCATCCTCCAGGTGCAGGAAGACCTCCTTGGTAAGCCTGGCCACAAATTCCTTCTCAGCAGCCGCTTTACCCAGGACTGCCTAGAAAATACCTTTTCCTGCATTCGGCAGAGGAACCCCGTACCAATACCACTGGAGTTCTACTACGCATTACGCGCTGTCACTGTTGGCCAGGTGCTGTCAACGGTAAGGACAGGAAGCTACCTGGACGACAACAGTGGCCATCTGGCAGACCTCCTGGACAACACCACCACCTGCAGTCCCAGTAGTCTCAGAGTGGAGCACTTGATAGACACACCACCACCACCAGCCACCCATCCGCCAAATGTACTCACAAAAGTGGAGTCCTGCATGCTATATCTGGCCGGATACGTCATCAAGGGTGTGCTAGGCGGCTCCCTATGTTCGACCTGTAAGCCTGCATTAAGGAACAGTGACAATGCTGTACCGGACAACGCCACACTGCTGCAGATGAAGGAGTACAAAGAGGGCACACTTCACCAGCCATCTGCGGATGTATTCACTTTACTGCAGCACGTTGAGCAGCTGTTCCGGGCCAGGACATCAGAAGGAGTGTTCAGTCAGTGAACTAGTGGAAGAGGTCATGGCTGTGAAATCAAACCTTCCATCCTGCCATGATGTCAAGAGGAGAGTGATCACCAAATACACCAGGTTGAAGCTCAGGATTGCAGTTAAATGCATCAATAGTGCAAGGGAAGACCAAGGGAAGGGAAAAAGCTACCTTGGCAGTAAAAGTCAAGCAAAGAAGGCTCCACCTCCTGCTAAACCCCTTCCGATGGCTGTAGCGGTCCCCACCAACACCACCAGTCTGCACCAGCCTGCTGTAGCGGTCTCCACCAACACCACCAGTCTGCACCTCCTGCGCCAGTCTTCTGTAGCATTCCCCACCAACACCACCAGCCTGCACCTCCTGCACCAGCACCACCAGTCTGCACCTCCTGCACCAGCCAGCTGTAGTGCAGTCTGCACCTCCTGCACCAGCCTGCTGTCGTGGTCCCCACCAAACCACCGGTCTGCACCTCCTGCACCAGCATGCTGTAGTGGTCCCCACCAACACCACCGGTCTGCACCTGTAAAAGTCAAGCAAAGAAGGCTCCACCTTCTGCCAAACCCCTTCCGATGGCTGTAGCGGTCCTCACCAACACCACTGGTCTGCACCAGCCAGCTGTAGTGGTCTCCACCAACACCACTGGTCTGCACCAGCCAGCTGTAGTGGTCTCCACCAACACCACTGGTCTGCACCAGCCAGCTGTAGTGATCTCCACCAACACCACCGGTCTGCACCTCCTGCACCAGTCTTCTGTAGCGTTCCCCATCAACACCACCAGTCTGCACCTCCTGCACCAGCACCACCAGTCTGCACCTCCTGCACCAGCACCACCAGTCTGCACCTCCTGCACCAGCCAGCTGTAGTGGTCCCCACCAACACCACCCGTCTGCACCTGTAAAATTCACCATCACCTTCGTTCACTCGTTCATTTTGATTACGTCACGCCACAATGCAAGAGAGCAAGGGGTGAATGTCGAGCGAACTAGTTCAGTGAACGAGAGGAGGAGGGGGGCATTCTTACTTTGCCTGTGTGCTTCTCTTGTCCAAACATATCAACATAACTCATTTTGTCTAATAATATTATTTATTTAACAGCAGCACACATTAAAAAAGCTCAATTACAAGCTGCTTTTAACCAAAAAGTATCCCTACGTCTCTGCCACGTTAAGTTGTTTATTTGTGGTCACGGAGACTGTTGCTATGCGCCCAGGCTGGTCTCGTTCGCGGGCTGAACACAGTTCGTTCTCGCTGTGCTGTGTAGATCTAAGGTGCTCCTCGTGTCTAAAACTATCACCTGAAACCTATTTATCGAACAGTAGCACCAATTAAAAAAGTATAAAAGATCATTTACAAGTTGCATTACCAACTTGAAGTATGCCTTTGTCTCTGCCACGTTAAGTTGTGTATTCGTGGTCATGGAAACCATTGGCTGGAGTTCACTGGCTCCTCGTTCACGAAAGAGAGCTCAGCTCGTTCAGAGCTGTGAACTGTGGACTAAGTGAGCTGCTGAGCTCTACATTAAAAACTAAATACCTGGTATGTGTAAAATGTCTGATAGTATTAAGCTGTCACATTAAGAGATGAAGTGGCGCCCCTTTGCGCAGATTAAAATGCTCATTGGACGACCACTTCTGCTACTGACAGACAGTAGTGACAGAGACCGGTGATTAACGCATGAACGAAGTGAACGAGAAGCTTGCTTCGTTCACTTCAAAGACTCGTTCAAAACGACCGGTTCGTTCATGAACGACACATTACCACTGTTCAACGACTGAAATATTAACACTGCAATGTTGAAACGTTGACGAATGCCAAGTTATGATTTTACTGATTGTAGATGATAGAGAGAGAGAGAGACTTTATTAATCCCCACAGGGGAAATTGAATGCCACCTGGCCATCCACACAGCACATTCCAGACAATAGACAACCATATAATAAATAAGAGCTAACAATAAATAAGCATTAATAAACAATACACAATAGACAGTCCATCATAAAAACACACAAAAAGTCACCACAGCATATA
The DNA here is from genome assembly GCF_034702125.1 of Engraulis encrasicolus. Taxonomy (NCBI): domain Eukaryota; kingdom Metazoa; phylum Chordata; class Actinopteri; order Clupeiformes; family Engraulidae; genus Engraulis; species Engraulis encrasicolus. The sequence goes on along the minus strand of NC_085862.1, from coordinate 52,652,007 downwards.
AAAAACACATAAAACCAATAAAACCCTCAGCAGCTGTTGTTAAAAAGTCTGATTGCTGCGGGGATAAAAGATCGTCTGAACCTTTCGGTGGAGCTCCTGGGGAGGAGGAGCCTTTGGCTCCTGCCACTCTTAGTGAACAGGCTGGACAGTGGGTGGTAGTCACAATACACAAGTACACAAAAATAATTCTTGCAGTTTGTTGGTAATGCCACACACTAATATCTGACCGAAAATAATATGAACCACACTCTAATGTCACAACTTTACCATACACTGATCACGAGCTCACAGCTTCAGCGCACCATCTGCTTTAAAATAGCTAGAACTTAGATCCGGACAGAAAAATGACAACATGAACATCAGCATTTCAATGCCTCGCAGTTCATTGTGGATCTAGCTAGCGTAAAGATACACGAGTAATGTAAGCTTAATGTCAGCTTAAACAAATGAGCAGGTACCATCACCATTGTATACTACCCAAAAACAACATGATAGCCTGTGGCGACACATGCCACAGTAGACACTCAGTCTATGCGTTTACATGAGACTTAAACTCACTTTAAATCTGATTAAAACTTAATTCCACTCTAAAAATATAATGTAAACACTTACCGAACAGGATTTAAGTTAATTCCGATTTAAACTTAAAGGGAAAAAAACGTTTTTTTGCATATGGGGCCTTATTTCTGGAGTAAAACACATCACTCTACACACCCATACCACTTTTTTCCCATTTGGTGCCGTTTGGAAGATATTGTGTCAGACGGTATCCACTCAACGGTAGCCGTAGGGGCAAATTTCCGCAATATAACCAAGCCCATAAATGAGTTGTCCCCACTTTTTAAATGTTGTACAGTTGTGCCATAGTCGAATCAAACATTTACCGCGTCTGTCACACCCCTGACTACTTGTACTCATTTGTTTCTGAAAACTGAAGGGGAAGGCGGCGCCGTCACGTCATCGGCTGGCGACACCACTGACAGCAGCAAGCTGACAGCCATTGCATCGCTTGTTGTTGCGGTCTGTGTTTGCAAGTAAGCAGTTAGCAAGCAAGGCTGTGAAAACTTTCTTTACAGAAGATGGCAGAAGATTCTGACTTTGAATTCGAAGATGACTTTGTGTATGATGGCCGCCCGTATCGTTTTGAGTCTATGCAGATGAGGAGCTGTTGGAAATGGAACAGCGGACCAAGCTACAACCAGTAGCGCGCTCACGAACAGTATCTGGTGGTGCTCTGTTCTATGATGAAAACCGAAGATGAATGGCTGTGCTGTAGGCTATCGAGTGGGATTTGCGTCCAGGAGGTGAACGGCTGGGTGATTCTAACCAGGCATGCTGTCTTACAACTCTAGAGGATGTTCGTGCCTTGATGAACTGCGGAGTCGTAGAAACGTTTTTTCGTGTTCCCAAACTAAACTGGAGGACCAAATGGACAGCTGTCTGTTGAGTAAGTAGAATGATAATGAACGTGTGATGCACATTCGTTTACGAAACATTCGAATTGTTTTACCTCTCCGTCTCAATTTTGTCCCCATGTCTAAAATGTTCCAAATGCACCCACTACTGCTTGCGACAAAAAGGACAACTTGGAATTGGTGCACACAACTTATAATTTGGCTTGTTTGAATGTGTAGCCTACTAGCAGTAGACTTTTGCACAGATTCAAGTACAGGGTACTCACATACAATTAGCTCGTGGACATGAGAAAGCTAGCTTACCGTAGTTTCCTCTGAGCGTTGTTCGGCGGCCATAGTCACAGCGCCACCGGTCTTGAGAATTCGATGCTGAGATTTTTGGCCAGGTTTCATTTCCTTTAGTGGACAAAAATAATCGGCAGAGAAATGGGCACTACAAACCTCGATGATCAGCGCGTCGCAATCGCTGGGACTGATATTGGATCCATTCTCATTGCGATAAGACACAGCCTCGGTTCACTTCTCGGTTTTTCAGAGGAAGCCGGTGAAAATGTCCATCTAGTCATCTTGTTTTCGCATCCTGGGAATGTACACATTCGAACCATTTTTGCAAAATCCAAATCTTACTCCCAAAAAGCAAATGTTTACAAGCGTTCAGCAGTCCTAGCTGATTGAGCGAGCGAATGAGGCTCTCTGCTGTCAGAATAAACAGTGTCGCCAGCCGATGACGTCACGGCGCCGCCTTCCCTTTCAATTTTCAGAAACAAATGAGTACAAGTAGGCAGGGGTGTGACAGACGCGGTAAATGTTTGATTCGACTATGGCACAACTGTACAATATTTAAAAAGTGGGGACAACTCATTTATGGGCTTGGTTATATTGCGGAAATTTGCCCCTACGGCTACCGTTGAGTGGATACCGTCTGACACAATATCTTCCAAACAGCATCAAATGGGAAAAAAGTGGTATGGGTGTGTAGAGTGATGTGTTTTACTCCAGAAATAAGGCCCCATATGCAAAAAAACGTTTTTTCCCTTTAAGTCCGATTAAAGTGGGTGGTTTAATCCTCTTTTAAATCCGATTAAACACGTTCCTCTGTAATGTAACCTTTTATTCGGAATTACAATAAATCCAGTCGTTCCACGCATGTTGTTGAACACATGATGGCGCCAAGAGACCGTGCTCTTTGCCAGTGAGAAAAACATGGCGGCACTTCCTGTTGATTTTCACATGAAAGTTTTGCTTAATTTAAAGTCCCTAAGCGACTATAAATGTTGTGGCTTCCATATATTGATGTAAAAGTGCCCCACGAAGTAATCAAGAACAAAGTTACTCCACATTACCATTTGACCACTCGTTTTTCTATGCTAACAGGGTAGCTAATGTAGCATTGTAAATGATCCAGGGAGAAAGGGGGAAATGTTGTGATTTCAGTCCACCTGAGGCAACGATTTTCGTGGGGAAGATGACCTGCATCTCGTGGCATTGGACCACGCCCCCGTGCCTTATATGGCTCGCTCAGCACGTGCGTCCTCAGTCCAATCGCAATGCTTTATTTTCCCCAGACGTTTAATCGCATTTAAGTGAAAGTGCCATGTATACACATCGCAAAATAACTCTTAATCCGATCTGTTTAAATCGCATTTATTAAATCGGACTTAAAAACATCATGTACACGCAGCCAGTGGCACAAAAATCCCAAATTCTACGTACCGTATTTTCGGGACCAAAAGGCGCACTGGGTCAAAAGACGCACCATCAGTGACCATGAATTTGTTCACACACAAGACGCACGGGGTTATAAGGCGCACTTTTTAAAGCATGTTTTTCCAATGAAAATAAACGTTTCAAGCCATGTTCTATGCATAGAGTAATAGATTCATATAAAAAAACGAAAGGGCCTGGCCTCCTCCGCTGCTGCGTCTCTCCCCCTCCCTCCCACACAGCGTCACTCCCCTCCCTCTATTATGCATTCCTATTTATATTACCGGTAACCTATTATTAATGTAATGAAACATGTGTCAAATATGTCAAACTTTATTCTTCTCATGTTTTTCATTTTACACTTCGGATAGTTCAAAAATGCAAATAATAATCACTCAAGTTTTCAAGGATCCACTGCCATAAGGCAACAACTGTAAATCCATTAGATTCCATTTAATTTCATGAATCCATTTGACTCCCTCAAACAGCGGGGATGGAACAGCACGTGAAAGAACAGTCAAATGAAGAACAGTTCTCCTGCAAGTAATGAACGTAGGCTTAGAATTTTACGCACTTCGAGATAAAAAGTTCATTCCTCCTCCATAAATCCCTGAAACTCTTCATCCTCGGTGTCCGAGTTAAAAAGCTGGGCAAGTTCGGCAATGAGCATGGCCCGCTCGCCCTCATCGTCCCCATCCGAGTCGGTCTCGTTGTCATTTTGCTGTGCATTGATGATTCCTGCCTTCGCGAAAGCTCGGACAACGCAGGTGACTGGTACCTTTGCCCAGGCATCCACGATCCACTCGCAGATGGTGGCGTAACTCGCCCGTCGCTGCCTCCCTGTCTTGGTGAAAGTGTGTTCGCCTTCGGTCATCCAGAGTACCCACGCCGCTCGCAATTTGGCTTTGAACGACCTGTTCACACCAATGTCTAAAGGTTGGAGCTCTTTGGTCAACCCACCCGGAATCACGGCAAGCACCGAATTGGTTTGCTTCACTTGGGTTTTCACAGCATCAGTGAGATGAGCCCGCAGGGAGTCGAAAATCAACATTGATGGAATTTGATGGAAAAAACCACCCGGTCTCTTGACATACACTTCTCTGAGCCACTCACCCATTTTCTCCTCATCCATCCAGCCTTTGGGGTTAGCTTTGATGATGACACCGGGCGGAAACTTTTCTTTTGGCAAAGTCTTTCTTTTGAAAATCACCATGGGAGGTAGTTTCTGACCGTTAGCCTGAACACCCAGGACAACAGTGAATGATGCCTTCTCATTCCCTGTCGTTCGTACCGACACTGTGCTGGTTCCAGTTCTCTCGACTGTCCGGTTCACGGGAATGTCAAAGGTGAGTGGGACCTCGTCCATGTTTATCACGTTCTCTGGCGGGATACTCTTCACAGCGATCGCGTCCTTGCAGTAGCTGCGGAAAATGGTTAGCTTCTCCTCATAATCTTTCGGCAGCTGCTGCGAGACCGTTGTTCGAGTACGGATGGAGAGATTGTGCCTTCTCATGAAGCGAAAGCACCAAGAAGGGCCCCCTCGAAAGTCGTTGATCTCCATGTCCTGCGCCATCGTTATTGCCTTGAGTCCGATTGTTATTGTAGAGACGCTTCTACACGCCGCTCTCTGCTCCATAACCCACTGCTCTAGCTTGTCCTCCAACTGTGGCCATCTTGCCTTGTTCCCTCTGAAACTTTTTTGAGTTTTTCTAACTTGACGCAGTTCATTCTCTTGTTTTCTCCATTTCCGGACCATTGATTCATTTATGTTGTACTCTCTCCCAGCAGCTCTATTCCCGTGTTCTAATGCGAAACCGATAACCATAAGCTTAAAGCCAGCTTCGTAGGAGTGCCTCTTAGCAGGTGCCATTGTGTACAGTAACAGGTGGAATTGTGTACAGTAAGAGCTACTGTACAGCTACTGTATCCCGCGCAAAGCTCCCGACTATGGTGGCCTGTAATGGCCATTCATATTTCGATAACATGCGGTTACTTTTTTCCGAAGTCGTTCTAAAATAATGACAGTTTCATTAGCAGCGGCCGTCTTTTTTTTTTTTTGTAATAAAAACACACATAGGACGCACTGGGTTATAAGACGCTCTGTACATTTTTGACAATATTTTAGTATTTTAAATGCGTCTTATGGTCCGAAAAATACGGTAACTAATACCTGAAGCCATGAACTTCAACATTTGAATGCCTCGTATTCCATTATTGGATCTAGTTAGTTAGCATAAAAATCTCTGTGTATCAGCTGACTCGTTGACCGAGCTTTTTGTGTTGCTGCCCCCACGCTCTGGAACAGTCTACCTCCCAACATATGTCAGGCCCCCACACAGGCTACGTTCAAGAAGCACCTTAGATCACATCTATTCACAGAGGCATATGGACTTTAACTTCACTGGCCCTTCACCCCCCCCCCCCCCCCCCCGTCTTTTTTTTTTTTTTGGTAATAAAAACACACATAGGACGCACTGGGTTATAAGACGCTCTGTACATTTTTGACAATATTTTAGTATTTTAAATGCGTCTTATGGTCCGAAAAATACGGTAACTAATACCTGAAGCCATGAACTTCAACATTTGAATGCCTCGTATTCCATTATTGGATCTAGTTAGTTAGCATAAAAATCTCTGTGTATCAGCTGACTCGTTGACCGAGCTTTTTGTGTTGCTGCCCCCACGCTCTGGAACAGTCTACCTACTAAAAAATGGCATTGGGATGAATGTAGGATGAATATATGCACGCATTACACTAAAACGGATTACTCGATTACATTTAAAACAGGTGAATATTTTTTATTTTATCATTAATGGTGGTATCAACATGACATGTACAGTGCGCCATCATCAGTGATCTGGCTTTTGAGGTTGTAATCCTGTACCCCTATTTCTTCCAGCCATTCACTGCACCATTGTGAAGTGAAATCACCTGTTTTAGGCCATATATGTGCACTTCAAAAATGCTATTTTACTTACCAACTGGTTCAGTGAATAGAGCTCGAACGTGACGTCACTTCCCCCAATCTCATGGGACCTCAACGGCGTTTTTAGCCGAAAATCATAGCATGTAATCCAATGGCGGTATTAAAATGATATTTCGATCCCCTTCGAGTTGTGCCATGAGCTCCATATATGTTGTTTCTGATATTTTTGCTTAATTTTTCGTACGAACCCCCAAACTTTTTAGAAAGCTGTGTTTCTTCACATTTTTCATGCCGACGGCCTCGGAACAAAACATTGATACTTCTGCATGAATCATCTTTATCAAGCCTCTTAAACAGCATATTTGAAGCCCAGCGCATATCATGACTGAGATCAGAATCAGTGTTGCCAAAAGAAAATCAGCCAAAGTCGCTATGGGCTTGCTGGAAAGTCGCTAGATGACGTCATGACGTTACGTATGACGTCACAATGCCACGCACGGCGCACTGATATACAGAAAACGTGCCCACATGCCTTCATCCACTGGTATAATGGGCGGTGCTAACTACTTTTTGGAGATCGGAGCTAATCTGCAGCCCTGCTTAACCGTGGGAAACGCTTCTGACGGCGGCGCAGAGTCAGAATTATGTGGGAAAACAATGAATTTGTCACTGAAAATGCATGTTTTCAAAAGTCGCCAGATGCACCAAATAGTCGCTAAAGGTGCTAGATGAGTTTTTTGTCGCCAGTGCCCGGGATTCACTGCGGTCGGTGTGGCCATCCTGCTAGTGGTCATTTAAATTTGTCAAACCGGTATGCATATCCCAAGGAGCCGTTGTGGTAGCTTTTGTGATACGCACCGGATTCTCATGCCCCCTGTATCTGCTTGTAGGGTAGACCGAGTACATAAGTGCAGGGTACAGTTGAGGTAAATGAAATATACATGTGTAACAAGACTCTGATCTAATTCAAAGTGTAGGCATAACATAAATGACAGTCCCAAAACATTTGGTGATCGTATCGAAGATTGTGTAATCTCGGTTTATGTTGACATTCGGTTCCTGCCATATCTTTGTCCCATATCGCTTGCCGTAGCCTCATACAAGCAGATGTACATGTGCATGAGAATTCCTGTGCGTATCACAAAATCTGCCACACCGTAGTGCATCGTGTGTCACGTCTGTCTCTACCCGCCACTGAAATGCATTGTGTGGTGTCGTGGGAAGGGAGACTGACTTGCCTCTCACAAGACAAGCGAAATAGTCGCTAGATTAACCCTTTAAAGTGTTTATGAAACGAAAACAAACGGTCATTCCCATTAAAGCCTTGTTTTTTCTGATAGCATCGATGAGACTTTGAACCCAATCATCCTGGAGGAACTTGTGAAAATGGCAACTCAAAGTGTGAATTCTGTGAAATTTGGTGTGACTAATGAGCTGGGCTGTGACATCATAGAGGGGAGTCCCTGGTTTGCTAGTATGGCGATCTGAGAAAACAACACACATTTGATGGACCCACATCTTATAAAGGAACCAAAATTCTGATACAAACATCAGCGTGTCGAAAAACCACACATCCAACCTCATGAGAAAAAAAAAACAGCAGCACAAATCTATTTCAGAGGCACTGATACATCTGCAGAAAGTGACATGTCTGACAGGCGAAGTGACGATTGTTGACATAGCCTGACAGTTCGTTTTGTTTATGGTTACGGTTGCTAAGGGCGCTTTGCCATGACCCACAGATGACATGGCGTGTGTATTTGTTGACAAATGGGGGGCATTTTGATTCAATTGCGCGATATAGTGTGATTGAAATGCATGTAGGCTACATGCAAAAATATCATCAACTAGACAAAAAACTGAGGTATTAGGCTGTTGGAAAAACGCCCTATATAGCCTGAGTCCTCAGCATATTTTTAGCGTTTATCATTATTATTATTTGTTGTGCTCAAAGTCACAGGTGTCGCGTGTCCCTCAGCCGGACTCTGAGGACGAGGTGTGTCCAAACGTCAGCCACACGTGCACCACAATACTAAAAACAAACAATCAACGCTTCAAAGTAGGCCTACGCTATGTGCATTCTCTGTTTATTTGCTAAGCAGTAGCAGGACTTTTTCTAGGATTTTTTGGCATGAGGGAGCATCATGGCAGGTTACAGGGGGTGAAGGGGGGTGTTCCCCCCCATGAATGAGAAATTTATTAGGGGCGCTCAAATATATATATATATAAATATAAAAGTATGAGGGTGCACCCACGGAGGTATGAGGGTGGAGCGCCCCTATTTCCCCGTTCAGAAAAAGCCCTGAGTAGCCCAATCTGTGAGTTGGCTGTCCTCGACTGAGAGCACCACGCTGATGTGCGGATATCCTCCCAAAACCAATTTATTGACCAGTTGAATGGCAATTAATAAAAAGTGCATATTCCGAGAGCATTCGCATCGGTTTGGCATGTAATGTGCATTACCCTTTCCTGAAAACAACATACAAAGCAGATGGACAAGGTAAAACGAGTAGCCTAAAGCCAAGCAGTGCACTCACCTGTCTTCGTGCCCGAGCAGTTACAGGGGCAGTTTCAGTCTGCACGCCGGCGATGTCAATTGTTGGAACTGCTTGAGGCAATAGCATTCTCTTCAGTCCAACCATGCCCGCGACCTCCACATTTGTGGTGAAGCACAAGGGGTGGAAATGTGCCGAGCACAACAGTGACCAAGAGCTTGCTTCAAAACCACGCATTGGATCCACAGAGCCCTAGCTTGATTTAGCCTTCTCCTTGTCGGCCACAGTTCCATCATTCTTCACAGAAGGGAACTTGTGCAAAGATATTCCTTCTGTCAAGTAGCCATTTTTGCAGCTGGCACCGTTCGGCCCTCCAGCAACACACTGCTTGACACTGCGCTTTGTTTTGGTACTAGCCGCCATTGATCTGAACAAGGTGGAATGAGGTGAACTCACCCCTTCTATGTCACGCATATCATTTGCATAAAATTTGCATGTCACCAAAAAAACACTTTTTGGGAACGTTTTAACATGACTTTTAGGACAAAATATCACCCAGACAATATCCCATTTTATTCACAAGGCTTAGAACTTTCAGAATCTGTCCTGGAAATGGTCAAATTCCTTTACTTTGTTTTCGTTTCATAAACACTTTAAGCGCCAAAGTCGCAGAATTGCGACAGTACGTCATCATGAACAAAAGCGCATGTAGATCAAACCAGCGGTCTTAATAGTGTTCATCCTCCCTACCAGTAGTTGGCAGACATGCTACCCTTTCAAACAAGACTACGATTGCGTCATTTTGTAGTTCACAGAGTCTTTGGTGAAGCAGTAAAAGACGCGACCTGTGACGCGACTACAAAATGCGGAAGTAGCCACTTTGCGTCTTTGACTCGAGGCGTGCAAGTTGGGTTTGTGTTGTTATCAGTGAACTATCAGCGAGCTATTTCATCATGGCTAGTGAGAAGTTGAATCGTGATGCAGTTCTGAGCATGTTATTTGCCTATTCTGACTCCGAAGGACAGTTTTTATCTCACGAGGGGGATAATGATCGGACGAGCACTCTTTGTTTACCGTGGCGAAACTTCCGAAGGCTGTGATGCCGACATGCGAAGCAAGGATGTTCTCTAAGCACACACATACATTGAAACTCATTCGGTGACTTTATCCGATCTCAAGTGAGTCGGTGGTAGTGGCGAATGCAATCGTGGTGTCCATACAGGAATTGGTGGAGGAATTAGGGGTGAGAGAAGTGGGTCTGGTAATGTTAGCTTGGGCTGCCTCCATTCAGCCCCCGGAGATGCGGGTAGCCACCTATCCGGACGCAAACGCAATAATCCTGGGATCAGACAAACACTGTTCACCAAGCAGCACACACGCACTCATTCTGTCCCTCTTTCTGACTTCTACTGGGTGGATGGCAGCGGCGAACGTGCCATATCTCCGCATGGAGAGGTTTTGGTAATAGAACGCACGGTGAAGAGAAGACGCATAGGCAACCCTAAAACATGAATGTTTTAGACTCGTTGTTGACAATCAGACTGGTCACAGCGTTTTGACTGTCTTTGTAAGAGTTATAAATCAGTAAAACAGCAAATAAAGACGAAAGAGGTGGCGATATATTTCTCTCAAACGGGGGAGAGGGTGGAAGGGCGCTGCGCTCTCCACGCGAGGGGGCGGGGATTGTGTTCCTGATCGGCTTCAGGTGTCAGGCTATAACGTAGCCTAATTACGTTGGACACAATACTATGGATATAATACTTGTGATTTCATACCCATTATGTTGACAATTTGCCCATTAGTTTTGTGAAATGTAAGTGACAAACTGTAGAAGTCACTGAGCTAGACTGTGCCATGATCAACCATTTTACTGCCTATACAGCGCCTGCTCCAAAGGCCATAGTAGGCTATACAGATGTAAAAATAGGCATAAATATGAATTGAATATGTGTGTGCTGACCCTTTCTGTGAAATTTCACAAGCTAAAAAGGTACAGGTTACAGATACAAACATGTTCGGCCCTCCAGGCAAAAGTAGTAATTGTTGCATTATATATTTCAATATTATTGCATTATATTAGGCCTATTGCAATATTACAATATATACTATATATATTCTGCCTAAAACTACTTATTTCCTTGACCATAGTGTATGTGCACTACGTGATAGTAATGGAATGTCAAATATTGCTAAATAAATTCAATAATCTATTGAAAATTATCAATATTTTCCAAAAATTATTAAAAATTCAAAATGGCCGCCACCATATGACGTCATAATATGCAAATTAGGTATGCATATTTACTCCCAAAATAATCTTGGGGTCATCCCCAATATTTGTCTAATTGACAGTCAAGCTCTATCTGTTACCAGTGTCAAGCCACAGTCATTTGAATTTATCATGCCAAAATTCAGCTTTTTTGAAAAATAAATTGTGGCGCTTAAAGGGTTAAGACAGATTTAGCCTGAAAAGTCGCTAGATGATTTTTTTTGTCGCCAGAGGAGGCCAAAAGTCGCTAAATTGGCAACACTGGATATTTACTCGCTACCATGTTGTTAGATGGTCAGCTTAGGTCCCGTGAAACGCGGAACTAAGGGGCGGGACTTTCGAGCTCTATGGCTGGAACAAATATTGGGCACAGGATAGCAATTTATGAAGCTGCCAGTAAACAAACAGACAATAACAAACAGGCAGTGACAAACCAAACTAAAACTAGTGAAGGGCATGGCGATTCTTTCCCACCAGTTTGTTCTCTTCGTTCAGTTCTGCTGAGGAATTCGTTCGTTCACAGTTCGTTCAGTCGTTCATTTTCATTATGTCACACCACAATGCAAGAGAGCAAGGGGTGAATGTCGGGCGAACTAGTTCAGTGAACGAGAGGAGGAGGGGGGCATTCTAAAGGGCCGTACACACACGTCGCTGCTAATTACTCGCTACTTGCTCACTCGCCTACTTGCCACTCGCTCTGGGTGATTTTGTTTACTGGTTGTCATGGTTCCCGCTGTCCGCGCCAATAACGTCCGTACGAAACAAAATGTAGGCCTACGCTGTTTAACGTTGATCGTGTGCTGTGCACAACCATGCATATGAGCCTTTGACTGTCAATAATCTGTATTCTGCATTCCAATTCGTTACTTGCTTAACTCGCGTCGCTCGAAGATAAAATAAGCTTATCTCGGAACCCGCCCACATCGCATTGCTTGTACTCTCCTTGCCTACTCGCCAGTGAGACTCGCTGGAACACGTAGACATTCTATTGACTTCATCCGCTGAGCGAGTAACTAGCAGCGACGTGTGTGTACGGCCCTTTACTTTGCCTGTGTGCTTCTCTTGTCCAAACATATAAGCTTAACTCATTTTGCCTTACAATATTATTTATTTAATAGCAGCACACATTTAAAAAAAAAAACTCAATTACAAGCTGCTTTCAACAAAAAAGTATGCCTTCCTCTCTGCCACGTTAAATTGTTTATTCGTGGTCATGGACTGTTGCTATGCGCCCAGGCTGGTCTCGTTAGCGGGCTGAACACAGTTCGTTCTCGCTGCGCTCAGATCTAAGGTGCTCCTCATGTCTAAACCAGGAGCGTAGGGACATAAGGGCCAGGGTGGGCCAGTGCCACTATGATTGACAGCTGGCCCACCCTATCAGAGGTGTCCGAAATGATTGACAGTTGACTCACCCCATCGGAGTTGTCCCGTTAACGTGACATAGTGAATAGGCCTAGGTTACGAACGAGCAGCTTACCATAATGTCACATTTAATGTCGCACAACATATCCAACACTTTCAATTCAATATTAAATATTACAACTATTTATAGAAATTATGCTATAGTTTTATCAGTTTTTACTTTCTTGCGCATCATTTTGATTTGGGAAAGGGGACTGATAGGTGGTAGCTTAAGAGATAAACATCCGTTGCTGCTATGACAACACTAGGAAGTTGCTGAAAGGAAAATGCTAGCCGTTAACTAGAAAATGTCAAAACAGACATCGCTGTCATCTTTTTTCCACAATCCTCCCAAGAGGTTAAAATTTGCCACAGAGGGAACAGACAATGACGATGACAATGACAACCCGGTCCAGGAATCAAGCTCGCGCTCGTTGTCGTCAGATGCGATCCGTCCCACTCCCCCCAATATCCCCAACGGTCCTTCTGCACAGCCTAGCAGCGCTTTACCTGAAGACCTGTCGGCCCTCCACGAGCTGGCTACCCAACCCGATCTGAAGGAGTTTCCACGCACCGTTATAAACGGTAAGGCCAGGTCTTTCTCGGCGAAGTGGTACAAGGAGTTTCGTTTTCAGGAGTACAGTATTTCAAGAGATGTGATTTTTTGCAAAGCCTGTCGCCACTTCCCAAGTAATGACATGCAAGACCGCGGTGGTATAAACGGCCATAGAGATTGGAAACATTTAAGACAGGCTTGTGAACGGCACAGAAGCTGCAAGTATCACCAGAGCGCTGCTGAAAAGCTGAACGGCTATCGCGATGCGTAGACCTCTGGTAGTGTGATCAGCCAATTGAGAGGAGACACTGACAGTGTTGTTTGCTGAGACAGGGAGCACATCAAGGTGGTGCTTGATCTTGTCCTTTTTAGTGCAAAGCAAAACCTATCCCTGCGTGGTCATCGGGTGACAGCTGAAGCGATCAATAGGGGTAACGTGGTCGAATTATTTAATTTTGTAGCGCAATTTGACCCACAAATAGCCTACTGCAGCGAATGGCCCAAATGCCTGAAAATGCCACAATATTAAAGGATTTATCCGGAGTTGGAACAAGTTTGCCTGATTTTTGCATGTTTGGGATGAAATACAGTCACTCTAGAGCAAAATCAAGGCAAAAGGATGCATTTTGAGGAAGTTTGATAATATCACGTTAGCCTCGTTAGCCATATCAGCTATGCAATATGAAAGATGCGGGCATCGTTTTTCGGCGGTTACACACATTTCAAAAACACAACATTTTAAAGTCTTGCACAGCTCAAAACAACGTCACACTTACCTCGTAATATGTTGAGGGTATCCACACATAAACCAAAGTGTCCAAAGTCCTTCATGTATTCTTGAAAGGTCTGCAGAATGTGTTTTGTGAAGCTACTACCTTGAGAATATCTAAATTACGGTCAAGACAACTATTTGACACTAAAGCCCACCAAGTAGATTGCCGAGTGCGTCGCACCATGGTAAGTGTGACGTTGTTTTGAGCTGTGCAAGACTTTAAAATGTTGTGTTTTTGAAATGTGTGTAACCGCCGAAAAACGATGCCCGCATCTTTCATATTGCATAGCTGATATGGCTAACGAGGCTAACGTGATATTATCAAACTTTCTCAAAACGCATCCTTTTGCCTTGATTTTGCTCTAGAGTGACTGTATTTCATCCCAAACATGCAAAAATCAGGCAAACTTGTTCCAACTCCGGATAAATCCTTTAAGCCCAGATGCGCAGAATGACCTGCTGGAGGCAGCTGCAACGCTCCTCTTACGCAACATACGAAGCGAAATCCAAGAAAACAGTGGGACTTTCTATGCCATAATAGCCGACGAGTACAAAGACCAGGCTAAACACGAGCTGCTGGCCGTCTGCCTTCGATATATGCACAATGGGGTCATCAAAGAGCGGGCAGTGGGGTTTGTGGCAACAGAAGAACGGCACACAACAGCAATAGCGCACAAAATATTGGAGGTAATCCAGCCACTGCAGCTTGACCCATCGCTGTGTGTCGGCTTCAGTTTTGACGGGGCAGCAGTAATGTCAGAAAACAAGGGGGGAGTGCAGGCAATCCTGAAGGGAACCTTTCCTCGCGCAGTGTACGTGCACTGCAACTCCCATCGTCTCAACTTGGTTCTCGCCACAGTGTCCAAGTCATCCGTGCACGTTTCAACCTTTTTTGAGACTTTGAATAGTCTTCACGCCAGGCAGCAACAGGCACGCCAGATTTTTGGACATTCAAAAAGAGCTGAACCCCACGCGCCAACCCCTTGAGTTGGAGCGGTCCTCTGACGTGCGCTGGAGTTCCAAGTCTGGATCGGTGAAAAAAGTGCTCACATTACTGGATGCCGTTTTGGAGGTGTTGTCGGAATGCAGTGATAGCACTAATGGCCAAACCAGACTTGAGGCACAGTCTCTCGTACACCAAATAGAGACGGAAAAATTTGTTTTTCTGTTGGTCACCTTCGTAAAACTCTTTGACATCAGCGACTTCGCCACAAAAGGATTGCAGAGCCCTACATTGAATATACTGGACTGCATCGACCTCATTGAAACTATGAAGGAAACATTCGCTGGTCTTCGGGACCACTCACAGCCTCAGGATGACTTCAACAAAGTGTTACGCCTCACTGATGATCTCATGAAAAAACATGAAATTACACGTTGGGATGTCACCACTGGCAGAGCGCACCTGTGGGACGATATACTGGATCGCCAGCTGGCCGAACTAGCTAGTCGGTTTCAGGACAACCAGTATGGTCTAATGAAAGCGGCAGCAACGTGCCGTCCACCCACAGGAACCGTTGATATGGACTTGCTCCATCGACCTTGCCAGCAGTATGGGATCGTCATTGGGGATGCTGAACTCTCAGTTTTCGCCCAACAAATGAAGAGGAAGGTCGCGGCAGGGACAGAGTTCCCGTCTCTGATGGAGGTGTTGGACTGCTGCCCACAGGATGTTTTTCCAGGTGTGAACACGCTCTTGAGGGTTATGTTAACACTCGCCACCACCTGCTGTACAGCAGAGCGCATCTTTTCAACTACAGGAAGGATACACACCAGGCTCCGAGCCTCCATGAGTGCCTCTCGTCTCTGCCACCTGACCCTGCTCTGTCATGAGCGAGACTAACAGAGAAACTGGACCCAGACGAAATAGTCAAGATTTTCTGTGAGAAGCCCAGGCGTCTACGCTTCGTATAGACAGCAGCAGGTAAGCACATTTCCAACCAAAAATGACTAATTATTCTTCCATGAAACTTTTGAGTTCATTAACCTAATCTCTCTCTCTCTCTCCCTCCGCTCTTCTCCTCCCAATTTAGTGACCGTCAGATCATCTTCCACGTCCACTCACGCTCCATAGCGCAGATTGAATCCAGTTCAAGTCTTTGATTTTATAGTGAAATTAAATGCTGTCATTTCTACAGCTGCATATTCGGGTAATGATGATAATTAATAATAATAATAATAATGGGCTGAATAATAATATTAATTATAAGAATATATTGTAATATCAGCAATCATAATAATAATAATAATAATAATAATAATAATAGTGTTGGGTGATATTAGACCTAATTAAACACATCTAAGGTGTATTTCACTCCAGTGTAGGCCTATTTAAGAAACTGACCCTGTATATTTTGTTCTCTTCTGAATGCAAAAAAACTTCCAAATCGGGTAGCCTATCTCAATGGTCTCTGGTTTCAGGACCACCACCTTGTCATTCTTGACTGTATTCAGGAATGCAATGGAATGGCTCCCCCTCCTGGTCAATAGTATTACTATTTCATTAATTTATTCTGGCCATATTATTTTAATCCTGTTTAAAAATAAATAAATAAATATTGGTAGGCCTATATTGTTCCCTCTATTAACATAACCTATATAAAGACCTACGGCCTATGTAGGGGTTTTAAAGTAAAAAAAATAAAAAAAATAAATAATAATAATAATTTTTTTTAAAAAAAGGAAAAAAAAGGGTCCACACTTTTTCACTACAGGCCCACACTGTTTTACATGTCTGCCTACGCCACTGGTCTAAACCTACCACCCGAAACCTATTTTGCAGATTAATTTTATTTATTGAACAGTAGCACCCATTAAAAAAGAATAAACGATCATTTACAAGTTGCATTACCAACTAGAAGTATGCCTTTGTCTGTGCCACGTTAAGTTGTATATTCGTGGTCATGGAAACCATTGGCTGGAGTCAGTTCACTGGCTCCTCGTTCACGAACGAGAGCTCAGTCAGCTCGTTCAGAGCTGTGAACTGTGGACTAGGTGAGCTGCTGAGCTCTAAATTATGAACTATATAGCCCTACCTGGTATGTGTAAAAGCTCTGATAATAGTATTAAGCTATCAAATTTTGAGATAAAGTGGCACCCCTTCGCGCAGATTAAAATGCTCATTGGACGACCACTTCTGCTACTGACTGACAGTTGTGACAGAGACTGGTGATTAACCAATGAACGAAGTGAATGAGAGGCGGGGAACTAGTTCGCTTCGTTCACTTCAAAGACTCGTTCAAAACGACCGGTTCGTTCGTGAACGACACATTACTAACTAAAACATGCCTGTGCAACAACTCGGGAACACAACACTGTCAATTCATCACTTTAATAATAACATGTTAGCTCATCCCAGCACCATATGTGGGCCCCTCTTTCAGTTCCTGCTGGTGTCTTTTTATTTATTTTTGCTGAACTAACAACCTTGCGCTTACGCTTGGATGATGCATTCA
Source organism: Engraulis encrasicolus (assembly GCF_034702125.1). Classification (NCBI taxonomy): domain Eukaryota; kingdom Metazoa; phylum Chordata; class Actinopteri; order Clupeiformes; family Engraulidae; genus Engraulis; species Engraulis encrasicolus. Next base: position 52,635,013 of record NC_085862.1, on the reverse strand, counting down.
GAGTAGCCTATGCCTTTGCCACTCTGAGTGTGTCGGAGGCGGACATTTCACTCAGCGTGATGACTGTACTCTCAAGCCACAGCCTCTCCATGACCGACAGCATGGCTGAGGCCCCCTCATTAAAAGTGGCTATGGCCAGAGCCATACAGAGGGGAGAGTTACGCGATTGGAGGACCAGGAATTAAATTGCAGCTCCGCCTTTCAACGAGATAAGGTCGTGCCTAAATAGACTCAACATAGAACCACCACATTAACAGTCAAAAATAAGGACTAACGAACTATACTGCGGGGTAATCACCACAAATATGTAAACTATCAACTGTCTTGGTGGTGATAATCACAACAGTTTTACCATCTGTGATGCTTATCTGAAGTTATTACTACGAACAGCAAGTCTTGTCATATTCCCTGCATTGCATCGCATTGCATTTGCTGTGTGCTATGCCCACTACTAGGCACTAACATTCGCAATGCTGAGCAGTGCTGAGAAGCTAAAACAGCTAATTTTGCTAATGAGGAAGTCGGCCCTAGCACACAGCGGAGATACTCCTGAACGGTGTGACGTTTTCCATGTGCGTTACGCCCATTTGTGGGGGAAAACAACTCATGCAAGTCAATTGGTGATGTTGGGGTTTAATAAACGAAAGATACGGGCCTGTTGATTAGCGTTGTTCACGCGCAACATGCCGAAAATGTGTTGTGTTGCCGGCTGTTCAAATAATATAGCCAAACACCCGTGGTTGAAGCATGGAATGTGTTCATTTAGGCTAGCCAATGTTGCATGTAAGTCAATGAGAAATTCGGTTTGTTTTCACCCATAAAGGGGCGTAACGCAAATTTAAGAGCAAAGTACCCGGATGGCCGTTCATGAGTATTGCCTGTCTCTGTCCTCTGTATGGCTCTGGCTACGGCCATACTCACAGCTGCCGCCACACTGCTCCAGCCCACAAACACTGTTTTCGGACAGCAATCCCAAATTACAGAGTTCAAACATTCGTTTGCATTCTGCGTGCCACCATGCTGCATCCTTTGCAGCAGGCTGTCACTTGACATGCGGTGGTAGACTGGGATCAGCTGTTGCCCCACCTCCTTCGACAAAAAGTTAGCAGAGTGTCCCTTGTGGCTTTCTGGGGTTCTACCACTCTCCTCTGCCCTGCGGTACCAACACCACGTTAGACTGCACCTTGTGTGGAGTGGGTTTTCATCTGTAGACATGGAGTGCAGCCGACCCGCCCAAATCTCTGCCTTCATGCCCCTTGGTTGTTAAGAATGGCCCCTCTGTAGTAGTGTTTTGCATGTGTTTGCTGTTAGATTTCCAACACCCTTGCCTCCCAACCCCTTTTCTGTGCACAGCTTCTGCAATGCTGTGCCCGTACGTTTGAGTGCATGGTTCATGCATTCAAGCTTTACAATTTCATGGCCAGGGTATGGGTTAAGGGACGTCACCTCTCTGAACGCAGCACTGTCCCCATCGGATAGCATCTCGGTAGGGGTGGGCGATATGACGATATTAAATCGTGAATCGTGATATTGAGTAAAAGATCGTCTCGAATCTGCCAAAGTGGAGAAATCGTATAGATCGTCTTGCAGTGAGGATGTTTATTATCAGTATTAGAGTGACTCACTTGTGTTGTTGTCTTCACTTCATTCTTTACATTATTGTATTCCAATTGTACACTTTATGAGAGTATCATCAGTGTGTTAACATTTTATTGACCGCAAATTACAAATTGCAAGTATATGAAAGTTGTTTTTTGTTTTTTGGATGGAAGATTGTGATAAAAAAAAAATCGAAATCGAGATTTCATGTTAAAAAATCGTGATAAAATATTTTTGCCATATCGCCCACCCCTACATCTCAGTTTATCTCATTTGGTGACGAGGGACAGATCTGGCCCACATTCTCTTTGCTGCTTCCTGCTCCATTGCCTTGCTGGAGCCAGTGAAGTTTTTGGAGCAGTCACTGTGCTGGTCAGCTCCTGCTCAGTCATTTTGCCCTCATTCTTTGCATTCTCCTTTATGGCACAGAAGTGGCAGTAGGAGGACAGCACCTCAAAATCTATCACGAAGTATTCACGAAAAAAAAAAAACAACTTTAATTTTTGTGGTGCATTCACGTTATTGCCCGTTTTTCGTGGTTGGGCAACGAAACGCTGCCTATTCATTTGCCCCACTGCTGCTATGGTTATCCAAGCGTCTGCAGGGGCGGGGAGAGGGTGCTGACAGAACACTGCTGATACACTCAGGACTCACTAATTCGATGCCCTTTCGGTACTTACGCCTTATGTCATATGACCCTAACCTTAACCCTAGAAGGGGGCCCCAGGGTGTGTTTAGAATTTTTTACAAGTGGGGACTTACGTTCCGGAAACCAAGTCTGGGGGCGGGGCAGGGGGCCCCCATTGTGTGTTTCCAGAGACAGGGTGGATCAACAGCGCCCCAAATAGGTCAATTCACTGACTATGCTAAGCTACAATTGAGACAGGCCATCCGGAAACGCGTTTCAGGAATCTAGAACACCAGCTTCCGGAAACCAATTCTAATGAATGAATGGATGTGACTCGTGATCCAGGGACGTAACTCAAGTCTAACCCATTCATTGGTTTCCGGAAACCCCATCTAAATCCTAACCCTAACCCTGAAAAAACACCTTCAACTCCAGGGCATGTCCCAAAAAGCTTTGAAAGTATTGCGTAACTGCAGAGGGGCATATATTGCCGTGTTGGATGGGGGTTCTTTTTTTAACCTAACAGTTCTCCCCGCATTTGTTTGCTGTTAGCTTTCCCACACCCTTGCCTCCCAACCTCTTTTCTGCGCACAGCTTCCGCAATGCTGTGCCCATACGTTTGTGTGCATGGTTAATGCATTCAAGCTTCACAATTTCATGGCCAGGGTATGGGTTAAGGGACGTCACCTCTCTGAACGCAGCACTGTCCCCATCGGATAGCATCTCGGTTTATCTGATCCTGGGACGTAACTCAAGTCTAACCCATTCATTGGTTTCCGGAAACCCCATCTAAATCCTAACCCTAACCCTGAAAAAACACCTTCAACTCCAGGGCATGTCCCAAAAAGCTTTGAAAGTATTGCGTAACTGCAGAGGGGCATATATTGCCGTGTTGGATGGGGGTTCTTTTTTTAACCTAACAGTTCTCCCCGCAGACATGAAGAAGCCCAAAGACCACTTGGCCGACAAGGGGAAGTACAATGCTTTAAGCTGTCAGATGTTCAAGACCTTGGTGAACGAGTTCAGGGACATACTCTTGGACCTTCCAGAGGCTGACGTCATCAGACCTACTATGCTGAAGATCAACTTGATGGAGGTGCAGAAGCTGCAAGCCTTGAAGCAGGACCTGGACTTTGTTCTGGAAGTTATCCAACAGTGTGTGGACAAAGTCAACAGGTCGCAACAAGATTTGGTGATGGTGGCTACTATCACCAAGTTTTGCCAAAAGGATACAGAAGTCCTCTTCCTAGATTTCCTCAAGAAGGCAGAGGTCCACGGATGTCAATACGCACGGCATGTGGGCCAGAAGCGGGCTGCAAGACATCTGCGGAAACACCAGCAGCTTCTTCTGCGTCTTGGGGATGCACAAAGCCATCAACATGCAGACAGCTCTGGATGGCAGGCAGCTGGGCCTGGCAAGGGAGCTGTGTCAGGTGTTTAAAGCGCCGCAAACATTCATACAGCTCTATGCAACCACGCCCCATCTCCAATACATATTAAAATACTTTCACCCAATCAGCGGGATTGTCTGCCTTCTTGGACTACAGCACCCAAAGACCAGGGAGTTCATGAGTGAGGAGGCATGGAAATACCTCAGCCACGTTCAGGACATGGAGAAAAAGATGGTGGGCCAGACTGGGGCTCGACTGGAGATACCTGTCTATGGAATATGACCCAGCACACTTCATTGAAGAGGAAGCACTCCTTGGCCTTATTTCTGAGAGGCCGGTGCTAATCCCTTTCCAGGGCGACGCTGTGATGGAATGTGTAAAGAAGACCCTTGGCCACATCGGGGATGTACTCTTCCAGGTGTTGGCCCAGCGAGAAAGCAAGGGGGGCTTCAAGGCAGCATGGACTGCCTACCAACTTGAGCTTGCCTATGAAGAGATGGCGTACGGGCACCCGGCCTCCCACACAGACCGCCACTATAGTGCCTCCCTCGGGACCTGCACATGCAGTGAACGAAGTGTGACCTATTCCTGGAGGGTGCTTGGCCTGGCTCCCTTCAACGCGGCGGCAGAGGGAGACAACCCGCCCCCTCTCAGGACGTGGACAGGGGATGGACGGCTGCAAAGGAGGGTGATGAGGCTGTTCCCCCTCAGTGAAGTGCTTGGAGCAGAACCTTCTGTCCTGGGGGTGGAGATGCTGCGAGTCATTGTTGGAGATTTATATAACACCACTTCATTGCCCATGGATGTGTTGACGGCAAAGAAGCTGCCAGAGGGGCACAGGCTGACGGGAGCCGTAACAATAGAGTCGCTAGCTACTCAACTAGCCAAAACCTATTGTTTCACCTTTCCCCACTCCTTCAGCAGGGGTAAGGAGCTGGTGGAGCACACCAAGCAGGATGTAGCTGAATCCTTACTCCTGGGGCTGAAGGAGCTGAAGATCACATTTTTCCCCCTCTTGCGGGCAAAGGATGCAAACACACAGTACTGTGTGCGGAGGGTGCTTGGGCACTATGTGGCGGTGCATCCAGAAAAAGAAGATCCCCCGGAAGAGGCAGTTGTGGCGACCCTCACCACGGACATATGCGTGCAAATGGAAGCCAAGCGCCTGACCTACGCAAGGAATTTAGAGCACTTCCGCATGCATGGCATGCCATGGCTCGCGGCTGTGCTCAAGAGGCTGCCCCCCCTGTCTGACGAGGCCAGGATGAGACAGCTGCTCTTCGTAAGTGCGGTTGGCCTTCGCATGAACCACATTTATGTTGATTACAATGTGTGGAAAGAAGTGGCCAGGGAGATGCCCCTTAGCCAGGACATCATGTGCCGGAAGAGGATCCAAACACACGACCGTCTACCAGGTCTGCCGGCTCTCGTTGCCTTCAAGTTCCACGGGGATATTCCCTACCGGCTGTGGAAGCCAAAGGTGCCCCACGTGGCAAACAAGGCCCCGCCAAAACCGAAAACTGACCCAGTCCAAACAGAGGACGTGCCAGAGGTCGAGGCCGTGGAGGTTAAGGCCCTGGCATCCAAGAGCCAGACCCTTCCCGGGAACGTAAAGGTCCGTTGGACACCCTGGGAGTTGGAGCAGGTGGCAGCCTTTCCAAACTTGACACACAAAGAGGCATACCTCATTTACGTCAAAGCTTGCCAGGAAAAAAAAGGGTAATAAGGACCCTGGAAAGCTTTTCCAAGAAGAGGAGGCAAGTGTGCAAGTGAGTCATGAGTAAGTTCTAATAAGTTCTAAGAAAAAAAGAAAAAAGTCCTGTTGCCCGGACAACATTTTAAAAAAAACAAACAAACAAAAAAAAAAATCCTGTTCCCGGACCCAAAAAACCCCCCCAAAAAAAACCAAAAAGAACTTCCCTATGTTCCAGGGACAAACAAAAAACCTTTACTCTTGTCGTGTAGCAGCAACACAGCCATCCTTTGGGTGGCAGTACCAGGTGCAACTCCTGGCGAGAGTCGGGACTTAGGCAAAATTTTTGACAAAAAAGAAAAATGTATGGGGTCAAAAAAAAGTTCACCAAAAACTATTCCAATACACTCCAAATGACCTGAAACGTGCTCCTAACAACTTTCCTGGGGAAATTTTTTGGCTGTGGAACTTTTCGTGGGCATTTTTCATCTGACGCGTCTCCATTGAAATACATAGGAAAAACAGCCAAAATAAAACTTGAAACGGCTGTAGCTGGGGGCTGTCTCAAATGAAAGCTCTTGGCCCACAGAATCCGTGGATATGCGTAACTTGTTTCACGACCTTCCGAAGCCATTTAAACAGCCCTAGAAGTAATGGCAGGGGGGTGCCGTATGGGGTTTTATCCCCTTAACCCTAACCCTAAATTGCTTGTTTGAAATGTTTGATTACCATGTGACGGTACCGAAAGGGCGTCAAACTAGTGGGTCGCTAGGCAGCAGTCAAATGAACAGCGTTTCGTTGCCCAACCACGAAAAACGGGCAATAACGTGAATGCACCACGAAAATTAAAGATTTTTTTTCGTGAATACTTCACGAAATGAAAGAGGTACGGTTGCACTAGGCCAGTAAGAATGTCTATGCAGACACCAATGCCATAGTGAGAGGTGAATCCCCTCATTTGCCAAGTGCCATCAAAGGAGACACTGCTTCATTCTTCAGCTGCTCTGCCAACTCCACATTAACATCAGCATAGGCCTGTCTTATCAGCTCCCTGTTTTTTTGTAGTGACTCAATGCCTCTCTCAATTTCTGCCACTAAAATGAAATGTAAATTGTATCAGTAACTGTTCCCTCTGTTGGATTTTACTGATACAGTACACATTTCACTTTAGTGGCATGAGGCATGGTCCTAACCAGGTATTAATTTCATACAAAAGGCACTGCTTGGCACCATTTTGAGTTTGGAGTGGAGGGGTTAAATTGAATTTCGAAGCAATTAGATCTGATTGAACAGAGTTACTGTTTGGCCAGAAATTACACCTGCCCATATAGAAAGCATAGTCTAACAAGCAATTAGTATAGAAAGGAGAGAGCGTGAGAGAGAGAGTGTGTGTGTGTGCGCGCGCGCTCATGGGAGAGACATTTCCCCATCTCTTGCACCTCTCACCCATGTCCTTTGGACATCATTTAATTTCTAGTCCCTGTTTGTCTGCCACTGAAGTGAAAATGAAAAGTTGCACTGCAAAGTAAAATTGACCAACAATTCAGTGAATGATGACACTTTATTTAAACCAAACCTTACTCCAAAATATGCCTTTCATTACTGTATACATAGCTGAAATAGAACCTACATATGAATTAAAAAGCACAACAACCATGGCCATATTATTTGTGCAGCCTTTACACTAGTAACAATAACCTAACTGTACCCTATTATTTTTCCATAGCCTACCTGTCACTCTCCTGTCATGCCTCTGGTACGTTTTTAGATGGAGACCAGGAATCTCTAACACCTTGCTTATCTTCTGCAGTGCTGCATACCCCAGCCCCAGTTCATGCGCTAAAAGAACCATTCTTGTATTCATGTCAAACGTGACATCCCCCCTCGTCTCGCCCTGAAGCCAAGGCGAAGTATACACACTGCGTCTGAAGGCATCGTTGTCACCGCAGCTATGGCATTCTAACACGACATTGCTACAAAAGCCTTGGTTTTTAGGATCAATTGTGATCCTCAAACCGGATGCAGCGCAATTTGGTCTCGGATGATGTTGTTCAGCTGCGTAATATGAAAGAGCAGTCACTGCTGCGTGGCCATATCACCGTGCTCTAAAGGTCAGATTATACTTCTGCAACCGCACACATCAAATGTCGCTTGGGTTTGGTCGCGAATCAGATTTGATGGTATGCTTCAGCAACCTCGATATGGAATTTGTAGCGTCGCACAGCAGTTTGCCGCCAAAGCGCAAGGGGGAGCCTATTCGAGAACTCGCGACAAACTCGCGAGAACTTCGACGGTGCCGGCAGGAATCAAAACAACAATGGTGGCACGTCTGCAAGATATTATAGTGGAGATGGATTTAGAGTTGCTGGACCTGGAGGAGGAGGGGGAAAAGAAGAAAGAGGACACGTAGATGGTCTGTACGGCCCCTAAATCAGACCAGGGATGAGACTGGGGAGTTTGTGACACTAGTCCAGCCCCTGCGACAGGAAGAAGAACATCACTACGGCTGTTTTAGGATGTCACCAGAACGAGTGGACGACCTTGTTAAAGCTGCAGTCTGCAGGTTTTGTTGTTGTCAAACGCCAAGTCCCGATTTTTGCATTTTAGGGGTTGTATAGTCATATCAGAACGCTTGAAGTTGAAAATGTTTACATTTGAAGTCGCAAAACGCAAGAAATGGCCTTTTTTTGAACTGAAAATGGAAAAATGAATAAACTTCCTGTCCCGCCTACGAGAAGTCGTGCATGACGGCTGTGCTCGCCAGATGCGCGTGCACGACTACTGTCCTGACTGGCACCTGTCCGGCAGTGACGTGACCGTCAGTATTATTCACGCGGACATGGAAGATACAGTAAGTATCCCCTAAATCAAGTTCAAGTCTCTGCACAACAGTGACCACCATAATAGATACATAAATAATTACGATGTTGACGATATAATACTATATTTCCATCAGTTATTTGTGCTATAGGGGGTTATAGGCCTATTGTGTTATTTTTAAATATATATATATTTCGAATTATACAGCATAGCATAAATGCTACTACTAGCTAACTAGATTTTGCATGTACACAGTTGGCGATGGCAATGAAACTCATATAAATAATTGTTGATATGTATAGAGTGCTGATACATCCTTTTGAGAGGAGTCGGGGGCCGGGCCCTCCACCTCGTCCAGGTCCAGAGGCCGTGGTCGTGCACGAAACCGGAGCCGGTCCACCAGGCGCAGGGGGGATCTCCTCAGTCAGGAGGACGTGAGGAGGATCAACAACATGCGCACTGAAAGGCTTGTGCACGGACGTGTGAGGTTTTTTTTCTAACTTACATTCATGATTCCCATGTACAGAAAATTTCCCGTTTTTCGCAGTGGTCTCAAAAGTAAAAAAAACAATAAAATAACAATAATAATTAAAATAAATAAATAAATAAAAAACCCACAGCTTCCTTACCAAGACAACGAATTTAGAACTACCTGTAGAACAGTGGTGGACAAAGTAAAAGTACCTGATAGTACACATACATAGCTGTTACACCGTTTACTACATTTTACCTACCTATTGAGATAGACTTTATTACTGGAAAACCAATAAAAACCTAACAAGGACCCACCACAAACTCAACCCAACCTCTGCAGAATCAGCTTATTGTAAGACAAGCACATTTTTTACTCAGATAAGTTACCTGTGTTGGAAAGAAACTGTTTCTTTTTTTACTTTTACTTTGTCCACCACTGCTGTAGAAGTACCTGACTAAAAAGTTGACCTGTGTTCTTGTCTTGTGATCGGTTCTACGATGGTTAGCTGAAGTTTGTGGTGGCTTCTCACGGTAGGGACACATACACGCGAATTTGCGAACTTTGCCATTCATTCCTATGAGAGAGGTGAAGGCAAGCGATGACAAGCGTCAGCAAGCGAACAGGAGCGAAGCGAAGCGAAATTATTAAAGAAAGTTTAATGTTATGCAAATGAGGAGCGAATTCGCCTGCCACGGCCCAATCAAATCAACAACATAACTGTTCTATTCCATTTGATTCGCCGCGACGACCTGATGACGGTTGGATTTCGCCTCTCTTCGCTTCGCGTGCTTCGCCTCCTATGTGTCCCTACCGTTAGGTTTTTCAGTAACAACACAGTCATCTGGTACAATGGACTAAATGGTGTAACAGTTATGTAGTATCAATCATGGGCTTATGTTGTACTGCGACCATCAGTAATTTGACTGACACCTGTAATTTTGTAATCTACCTCTATTTCTCTCTCTCTTTATATATCCATCTCAGGGAAAAATTCGACGCCTTTCCCTTGATCAGGCCCACGAAGTAATGGATGAGTGCTAAGCTGAAAATCCAGGCCTAAAGCTGGGCTTACACTGTGCGACTTTTGCCCCGATTTGGCACTCGCACAACTTTTTGAGAGTCGGGCCGATTTCTTGCTCAATCGCAGGTCAATTGTGAGTCTCGCATCGTGCAGTGTACATGGGGTAATGACAAGCGATTTCGCCTCACGATCGTGCAATCGCAGGGTCGCAAGAAAATCAAAACGGTTTGAAATTCTGGTCGTGGCTCGTGCGTAAATCGCACAGTTAAAGCAGTGCTACGACCTGATTTGACACTTCACATGCACAAATAGGGCCGTACGATTCGCTGTTGAGCGCGACCTCATCTCCACCTCAGGTGCGCAAGTTCCCTCCTCTGCAGACCGCGGAAACATGCCTGTCGCGTCGTACGGTGGAAGCATTTCGCTCGCATCCGACTGTCGGCTCGTGGAGTGTGAGGACGTGAGTCGTGAGCTGTGAACTTTTAAACAGTGAAATTCCATCGTGCCGTGTGAGCAGATGCTTAAGACCCACGAGTGAAAATATCGCACAGTGTATGCCCGGCTTTATTTTTAACATTTTGCGGCGCCTGCGAGACCCATCTCAAGCTGCCCTTCCTCCTGGTTCTGGACAATATAGTCATATATGTAAATTCTCAAAAATGTTAGGTATCAATGCCAAGTAGTAATTCACTGCATATACTGTTACACAGACAATGACTGACGATTTCCCTGCTGGTCCCCAAATGGCAACTCCAATTAAGGTATGTAGTTTTTCCAATACAGTTGTATTTGTTTTCATGTTTTAGAATGGCTTCATACTGGACTTTGAAGCGCAAGGCCAAGGCAATTGTCCAGCGTCAATTGGAGGCCATGGACCATGTTGAGCAGGAGGAGCTGAGTGACGGAGATGGCGGTGACGAGATGGAGCTGACGACTGCTGACATGGATGCAGTGTTAATTTTGTCAGCTTTTTTTTTTATTTAGTCGTAGTCTTAGTCACAATGACGAAAATCAATTTTAGTCTTAGTCATATTTTAGTCATTGCCTTCCCAATTTAGTCTTAGTCTTAGTCTAAATGACGAAAATCAATTTTAGTCTTAGTCATTTTTTAGTCATTTTAGTCATTTTTGTCAACGCTGCATATAATAGAACTTCTCCACACACTGCTTCTCTTTTTAACATATATCATTGACTGTACAGAATAAACCTTCTCCGCACACTGCTTCTCTTTTTAACATATATCACACTGTGCAGAATGAAACGTCTTCACACACTGGTTCTCTTTTTCTCTATTTTATTTAACACCAGTGTTAATTTAGTCAGCTTTTTAAAATTTAGTCTTAGTCACAATGACGAAAATCAATTTTAGTCTTAGTCATATTTTAGTCATTGCCTTCCCAATTTAGTCTTAGTCTTAGTCTAAATGACGAAAATCAAAAAAGGGCTTTGACGAAATATTTTAGTCATAGTCATGGTTGACGAAATTAACACTGCATGGATGACATGGAGGATCGTACTGGAGGAGCAGCTGACCTGGGTGAAGAACTGACCAGATGGGCTGTAGAGGAGAACATTCCTCACTCTTCCCTGGGGAAACTACAAAAAATCCTCAAGTGCCACCACCCATCACTGCCAGCAGATCCTCGCACTCTTTTGAAAACAAAGAGATCGGAGGTCTTGGATGTAAAGAGCAAGGCTGGTGGAACATACTACCACTTTGGCACCCTGTCATCAATGACAGCAACCCTGGAGGCCCATCAAAGTGTGCTGAGTGAGGGAATGTGCCTTGAACTCCAGGTGAACGTAGATGGCTTACCTCTGTTTAAAAGCTCATCCACGCAGTTTTGGCCTATACTGGGTTACATTCGGAACATACCCACCCATAGGTCTTTTGTAATCACACTTTTTTCGGGAAATTCAAAGCCTAAACTCCATGAGTACATGGAAGACTTCGTCCAAGACGTGAGGAGCATGGAGAGGGGCTTCCAATTCAAGGGAGTCAACTTGCAGCTGAAGTTGCAGGCCATGGTCTGTGATGCACCAGCATGTGCCTACCTGAAGTGCGTCAAGGGCCACACAGGGTATTCGGGGTGCGAGAAGTGCACACAGGAGGGAGAATATGTCAACAACCGCGTTGTTTTCCCTGACACTACTGCACCCCTGCGTCAGGATGAGGACTTCAGGGAGATGACTGATGAAGGCCATCACCTTGGTACCTCCCCCTTGCTTGCCACCTCTTTGGGTCTCGTTAGTGGTTTCCCTCTGGACTTTATGCACCTTGTGTGCTTGGGAGTTATGAGGCGTCTGCTGTACCTGTGGCTGAAGGGTCCCCTGGCATGCAGGATGTCGAGTAGACAGGTCAACTCTCTGTCAGACGACCTGGAACATACAAGAGCCTTCACACCAGTGGAGGAGGCCAAGGGCTATCAAGGAGGTTGACAGGTGGAAGGCGTCCGAGTTCAGGAAGCTGCTGCTGTACACCGGGCCTGTGCTCTTAAAGTCAGTGCTGCACTCTGCTGTGTACCAGCTCTTTCTGTTGCTTTTTGTTGCTATTTTCATTCTTTCAAACGACAAGTTGGCAGCACACTTCGACTACGCTGACAGTGCACTTCATCTGTTTGTGCAGCACTTCAGGGTCATGTATGGGGACATGTATATATCGTACAACGTCCACAACCTTGTGCACCTGGCAAACGATGTCAAGCGTCATGGCAATTTAAACTCTTTCAGCGCCTTCAAGTTTGAGAACTATATGAAGACCTTAAAGAAAATGGTACGGAAACCCCAAGCTCCCTGCTCCCAGGTGGTGAAGCGGATTCTGGAGGGTGGTTCCACCCCACTGCCAAAGAAGGACTTGGGATTGAAAGGGGAGCACCTAAATGGTCCTTTACCACCGTCAACAACAGATGCTGTGCAGTACTCCGCCTACAAAACAGACAACTTCACAATAAAACTGGACAAAGCGAATAGCCATGTGTACATTGAAGGGAAAGTGGCAAAAGTACGAAACATCATCAAAACACCAGAGGACATTTGGGTGCTGTACTCAGTGTTTGACCATCAACAGAGTTTTTTTGAGTACCCTGTGGCATCAGATGTCCTGGGGATTTTTTTGGTGGACAAGTTATCAGAGAAAACACATATGTGCAGTGCAGGGCAAATTAATGGCAAAACGTTTGTTATTCCTTATGGGCATCAGTTTGTTGCCATGCCACTGGTGCACACCGAACATTTTTAGTTGCCCGTGTGTGTGTGTTGTGTGTGTAAAAACACAAATAAAAGAATAACAACTTTTGCAGAAGAGCTACGCCATGGTGCACTTTGAGGATGGTGGCACTGGGCCCATCGCCAAAGAATGGTTTTCAGGTAAAAAATAAATAAATAAATATAATATTAATAATAATTTGGATTGAATTATTACTTTTATTCTGAATTAAAAGCATAATGTAATCTGTGCCAATGTCTGTTTTACCACCTAGGGAAACGTGATGGAGGATTGGCATGGTGGCCTCCCCACAAAGACTCTTACACAATTCTGCAATGCGTGTTTAAAAAGAAGAGGCCGAATCCATCAAAGGGATGGCGTCAGTATCGTTGCAGGGTCATTTCAGACATAAGTAAGTGTAATGTACCAGTGTAACTTGCCCCCATGTTTGTCTTTTGTTATTGTCCTATTCTCATCTTCTGTCTTTTTGTTGACCTGTCTGTCTTATATTATAGCTATTGCATTTGTTTACCAGAAGGTGGCACTATTGTACCATATTTGAATCTGAGTAGCCCGTATGTGTTGAGTGATGTGACGAAATCGAACGTTCTGAGAGAGTGGAGTAGAAAGCCGTTGCTGAAGTGATTTTGTAAAGACCTGCATAATGATCTTACAAATGCCCATGACGTCATCAGTCTCAAATGACCCCTGATTGGTTACTTTGATGTTGTCCCTGGAACAGCACTTACCCAAGGAAATCACGTTAATAGCCTAGCCTAATTTCTGTTTCTTTTTATTTGTGTGTGCAGGTGCTGTGATGGCCAATCCAGTAGCGCCATCAACGGAGGCCGAGGTCGAGACAGCCATTCAGAATTGGCTGCGCCTGACCGGGAACAGAGATGGAGGTCGCCGAAGGCGCACTTGATAACTTTTTTTCATTTTCTTTTATCTTAAATAAATGTTTTATGTTCCTTGCCATCTTCATCTCGTGTATTTCTTTTAAGCCTAGCCAATTAGTAGAGGACGATAAAGTAAACGCACAAAAAGACAGAATACATGTTCCCGACCCCTCCAACAGGTAATCTGGGTGAAAGGTAAGCCAGGCTACAATGCACGTCTCTTACGACAAGCTGATTCTGCACAGGTTGGATTGAGGTTGTGGGTCCTTGTTAGGTTTTTCAGTGTTTTACAATAACACAGTCATTGGGTAGCCTACAATGGAGTAAATTGGTGCAACTGCACAATATCATGTGCTGTTGTTATTACACCACAAATATGCCTACTTTTGATTTCACTTTTGACACCCTCTGGTTTCAGTGAGCTCCGGACGACCACATGATAACGGCGCAACCCTTCAGCAGAAGTGAGAACTTTCTGGCGTTTTCTTAATGGAAGTGCGGCTGTCAGTTGATTACCAAGCATGCTTTTCTTCAAAACGGTAGGTCGTAATTAAGTCATAATTCAATCGGTTAAACATTGGCTCATGAGCGGATATAAGGCGGGCAACCGTCGGCTCATGGTAGGAATATAAATAATTATATCGGCATAATGTTGGCTCTCCATCGCCTGTCGCCGACGTCTGCCCAACATCTTGCCGATGAGCAAACGGTCCTTTCAAAGACGTCGTGCCGATGTATTTTACATCGGGCAAAAAGCATCTTGCCAACGTTGGCAAGACGTAAGTGTGCTGTCTGGGAGGTAGCCTACAGAAAAAAGAAGGAAAGACTGGCTTACCTTCGTGTCAAAATTTGACTCCGTCTCTCTATGCTTTACATGGGGCTCCAGCCACGACATGAAAATAACAAAGGCCAGAGACCTTTTTCCCTCCGGGGTCCCCACTCCTTGAGACCATCTCCCTGCGCTGCCTGACGTATTTATCCCTCAGCCTCTTCCACCTTTGCAAGCACTCCTTTTGATCGCACTCAAGGATTTGGCTAATCTCCCTCCAGGAGTTGGCAGAGACCTTTGAATCTTTGTACAACTTATCGGATGCATCGTACAAATGATTGTACTTCCGAACTTCTTCAATAAGTCTTTCGTCGAAGTTGTCCATGTTCCTGGTTTGTAAAAATGGCGCGGCCCGGCACCGAAGGACGACCAAACAGACCACAGACATCATAAATGAATACTAGATGCGTCGTCCGCGTTCCCGTCATGCAAGTCGAACGTCCGCGCATGGCGATCATGTTGGCGCAGCCTGCTGGCTCAACCAGTTGCAGTGAGTTGTTGGGTGTTGTATACTCTTCAGATGGCCATAATTCCCTCAAATTGATTTCGATTTTTTAAAAGGGTTGGTTTTTTATACACTATAAAAAATTCCAAACGAAAGTATATGTTGATACTGCATAGTGATGCATATTCACATTATTATTATATTATATTATAATGTTCATAGGTCTAAAATCATGTATAATATAATTCAGTAGGCTTATTCAGGTAATTAAATAGATCCCATAAACAAATGCACAAAGTAATCTTATATTTTCAGTAAAATAACAAATAAACATTCACTTGTAGTCTACATTCTACTTTGGTTTCGACAGCTCCACCTTGTGTTCAAAATGAGTCGTGACGCTAAAGCCATCCAGATACGTAGAATTAACTTGTTGCGCTGTATAGGTGGTGGGCCCAGTCTCATATCTTGTCAGTTCGTTGGTGTTAACGAGTGGCAACTTTATTTTTGCTTATATAACCCCCTGACAACCCATTAATCAATATTTCGGCTGTTGCCATCCTCAAAACTTGCACATTTATTTATAAAAAGGACAACAAAAACTAGCCAGCCGAGTGACGTCACGTCAATGCAGAGCCAACGAGGCAGAATACAGCTAGCGCGTGCATGCTACTCGGAACCGTCAGATTTCATGGCAAAAAGTTACAAGTTGGGGGGTAAGTGGGCTCACTTGTTGTGTACATGCAAAAAAAAAAAATCTCTGAAACTTTCAGAAGTGCTCTTTTTCGCTGTTAGTGTTCGGTTGTCTGACCATCATTAGGCAACAAGAGATAAATGACAAAAAGTAGGGATGCACCGATACCGATACTGGTACTCGTACTCGTCAAGCACTTGCCGATACCAGGAGCGATACTGCTATTACACAAAACAATGCAAAATCTTGTAACGTTCTGTGGACTTGAAAGCAGCATGGGAAAAAAGTGCCACCTCATACATTTAATAACATTTAAATTGACAATACAAATATCACAGGTGGAAAAAAACAAGACCATGCCTTTATTTTCATTGTATTTTGGTGGTAAAAGGTATCGGTATTGGTACTCGGTATCGGCAAGTACACACATTAATGTACTCGCACTTGTATCGGTTTTCAAAAAAGTGGTATCGGTGCATCCCTATCACAAAGAGGACAGGTCTGTTCCCTCAAAGCAATAGAGCAACGAGGTGACGGGGGTAGATCAATTCGCCAAAAAACTACGTGTCAGTAAAGAAATGTAAGCTGTGTTATTTTTTCCAGTAACAGAAAATTGGTCAGGAATGAAATGTCTACGTTGTTTCAATGATTAGGTGAATTATCTGCCTATGAAAAAAGCCCGATATGCGGATAAATATTCCCTTCAACTTTGAGGGGCGGAGACGTCATCCCCATGTGACATCATCCCCAGTCTTTTTTATTTTCGTTATTTTTTAATATCAACGTGCAACTTTTCAGCGTGGCAACAGCCAGAATATTGCTTTACATATTGTCAGGAGGTTATACAGCTCCAGGCCACTTTATTAGAATAGCATGAAAAAGTTGATTTATTTCCATAATTCCATCAATAATGTTAAACTGTCATGGATAGTAGATGCATGGCCCAGTTGTTTAACTATTCCAATCATTCAAGTTTTTCTTTTTACATAATTTGGCCTTCCAGCTCAAAAAACCCATGAATTGGGGAATTCGCATTATTAGAATATTGTAATAAAATCACAATTTTCTTCATCAAAATTCGTTTCACATCAGTGCACATCAAATCAGTTAAAATGTGGTACTTTCTACATAACATGCAATGTTCAATACTTGGTTAGGACTCTCTCTGTCTTAATAACGGTCATGATGCGTTTAACATTGAAGTCAATGGCAGAAACAGTGCATGGGAGTAATGGAAGCCAAGATATCCTTGATGCTTTGCCGTCAGCTGTTCTTGTTTGTCGACCTGGTGTCCCACACTTCACTCTTCAATATACCAGTAGATACCCATGCTACGTTTTGGTGTTAACTCACCAGTTTAATTCTAACTCACCAGAAATAAAACCCCATTCATTTTCAATGGGGTTTCATTTCTGGTGATTTAAAATTAAACTAGTGAGTTAGTGACAAAACGTGGCATGGAAATCTACAGGGTATATTGAAGAGTGAAGTGTGGGACACCAGGTCAGCTATACAAGAACAGCTGACAGCAAAGCATCAAGGATATCTGGGCTTCCATTACTCCTCATGCCCTGACAGAGGCATGTCTTGAATGCGTTTCATGATCTTGTCTTTATCTGCGAAGTCATCAAAAAGTTCATTAGCCACATCAAGCATGAACGTTTTGGCATACTCGCCATCAGTGAAAGGCTTTCCGTTCTTCACGATCACTTAAGAGCCAGCAAAGCTAGCCGAATTGAAGTCCCCTTGCCTCGTCCACACACGGAGTTGCTGCTGACTAGCCTGGACTTTCTTCTGGAGCTCTTCACATGCTTTCTTTCGGCTGTCCCCCGCTGGATATTTGGCTGCAAACACGGGGTGTCGTGTCTCGAAGTGGCGCTTTATATTTGACCGTTTCTTTGATGCGATTTTGTCACTGCATATGAGACATAAAGCAGAGCCTCCTCTCTCCACAAACGCAAACTTTTCAGTCCATTCGTGCTGAAAGGATCTGTAATCCTCATATTTTTTCCTCTTTGTCATTCTTTGTTTTGGGTCGTAACTTGTAACCGTTAGCTATCTGTTTTTTTACGGATGGAATGTTGTCTCACACAACCCTGCGGTCACGGCATTGCCCAATTAAAAAACGCGTTTTTCATTTGTTCAGTAGGCCACGTCGAAGGACTCCGTGATTAGCTGATCAGACATAACCGTGAACTTCAGCGTATAGAACAGGCATGGGATGGATTAAAATTCGTGATCATAATTTATATTTCGGACACAGTTTTAACATTTTGATTTCAGTAGCTTCATTTTTAATACAGAACCAAAATTATTTACGACTTGGGTTAATGAGTAAACAAATGGCAGGTAGGCCCGAGAGCCAGATGCAGTTCCTAAAAGAGCCAGATAGGTTCCCGACCCCTTGTTTAAATGCACTCCCAGAAAAAAAAACAACCCGACGAAGAACTTCACTCATCATGATTTTTTATTTATCTTTCTTGACATCATTTTTCTGGCTCACTGTCATGTTGAACAATCGCGTGCCATGGCTGCCTCTTCCCTCACCAGTCGACGGGGAAACATCACACCAGCGCTCCGATCTGAAAAGGCAAAAGGTGTAGAGCTAAACTTAGAGCGTTCGTGTTTTCGTAGGATGACAGTCAGACATTGCATCACGATATGGAATGGACAACACTCTCTTTCACATCTCTATCCCGGAAAGTAATGATGTTGAATATTATAAGATGTACAATATCCTACTTTCTCTTGGTCCGTAAAAGCCGGGACTGGAGGCAGCAGGCAGGCATCACCGTAGCGGGGTAGCTGGCTAGCCCTGTCCGACCCAGAGGTAATTCCACCGGTTTACTGTTGCACAAGATTAAGATCAAATTCAGTACTTATTTGTAGCCCAACCACGGACACCTGTATTAAACTAGGAGCCCAGCTACTTCATTCATTCCCTGGTGGACATCATATGGGACGAGGGGCAGTTCATGGGCATCCATTAATTGCTATATAAATAAACTTGCCTTGTCTAATAAATATTTAGCCTGGATTTCGTTAACGTGAGGAGAACATGATGTCACCGCTTGTGGATTTGTACCGTTAAAAACATAGTTGGTGCCACTCCTGTTGTGACCATCACCAATCGGTGTAAAAGTGTACCACGAGCCAAATTCAGACCAATATAGCCGTGTCATAAGAGTATTTTAACACATTCACTACCAAGTCTCGTAAAAATACGTGTAGCCTCCCTTTTTTATGGATTCTGAATCTATACATTCTACTGCACATTCTGTGTGATTTTCATAATAATCTGATGAACAGAAATGACATAGATCATGAAAACTCCTACAAAGTCAAAACTCCTACAAAGTCAAAATCTGGATATTTCATCATCTGCATTTTATTACATACAGTATTTGAGTTTTATTATAGGCAGTCAAACCACTTCCTGATCACGTTACGTCATGTCTCGAGATACTTCCTGGGCTGGAGAATCAAAACACACTTGCCTTGCTAGCTAGCCTATTCCTAAACATATGGGAGGATTAGGAGTTTTGCTGCCATCAGGATATGTGTAAAATGAAAGGTTGTAATGAAAAACAGCATGCAACACAGCAGGAAGTAACCTACTGGGTGAGTACTTTGGCACGTCTACTTTTATCTACAGAACGAAAACTGCCAGTCAAGTGACATTAGCCAGCTAGCATTTCAGATGCTCTGAACTGCCTGACCAGGTGATTTTTGCACCAAAATAGTTTAATGGCTTGTGCTGTGTGTGACTGTCCCAGGTGAGGTCTTCTGAGATGGTTACGCCAAGGAATTTAAAGTCTCTCACCCTCTCCACTGTCTCATCGTTGATGTTAATGGTTTCAAACTGGTGTTCTTTCCTCCTGATATATATACTATATATGTATACTGGTAGAACAAATTTAAATGAGCACTAGCAGGCCAGCCGCACCGACCGCAGTGAATCCCTGGCACTGGCGACAAAAAACTCATCTAGTGACTTTTTGGAGCATCTGGCGACTTTTTAAAACATGCATTTCAGTGACAAATTCATAGTTTTTCCACATAATTCTGACCCTGCGCCGCAGTCAGAAGCGTTTCCCACGGTTAAGCAGGGCTGCAGATAAGCTCTGATCTCCAAAAAGTAGCTAGCACCACCGATTTGTACTGTGGACGAAGGTGGGCACGTTTTCTGTAGATCAGCGCGCCGTGCGTGACATTGTGACGTCATACGTGACATCATGACTAGGACTTGGTAAAATAATCTATTTAATCGATAATCGATCGATATCATTTAAAATTCACATGATCGATTCACAGGGCACAAAATCGATTTTTTTGGTTCTTTTTCTTTATGTTCTTTTTGTTTAATTTAGGTCTATGGAAAATACCCAGTAGGTATTAGTCAATTAGGCCTAGGCCTACTTACCGTCAAGCTACAGCCCTTTGACATTTTTATATAAAAATAGGAAACAGCATCTTTTGGGGGAAATCCTGGCATCAAGAAGGGAACGGATTGAATCGATTCGGATAAAATCGTGATTAATCGATTGAAAGACCTAAGAATCGAAATCGAATCGATACAGGAACATGGCTGCGATACCCAGCCCTAATCATGACATCATCTAGCGACTTTAGCTGATTTTCTTTTGGCAACACTGCCAGTCTCTGCAGTCCGATTAGAGCAGTGGCCAAGTGTGTTTCCACTGCCTTCATTTTCCTATGATGTGGAGTTGCGGCTAAGAAAGGCTAATGCCCCGTGTACATAAAGCGCTACCAACACGACCCAGGTAGTTGGGGTGGTTGAAGAAGTTTCGCCATTAATTCGTTTTATTCGCTCTGCACTGACATGTTTCATTCAGCTAATCGCATAACGGCTCTGTCTTGACAGCCTGGGACATTCCTCGATATGAACGTTCCAATTGGTTTTCACCGAACCACGTCACAGTGAATTCGCTTAGGATTAGCTTGAGTTTAATCGTCAAAATTCGCCCTGGTCGCTCAAGAAGCTTCGCTCCTGGCAAATTCGCTCTGGTAGCTTTATTCGCCTTCCCTTCATAGAGAAACAATGACTTCTGCTGCACAGGTCGCCTAGTTTGCCTTCGATGTACACGGGGCATAATGAGGACTTTGAAAAGGGAAAAACTCTGGTCGTTCCCAGGGACATGAAAATGAACATCTTGGAGAAATTGGCTGAAGTGATGTACTCCAGATTAAACCCAAGTTGAGAAAGTGGTATCTGTTCTGGTGCAAAAGTACCCCTGCCTTGCACACCCAACATCTGAAACAGGATGCTAAACTAGGAAAGTGAACCTAACGCCTGATTTAAATGGGCGCTACCAAAGCTGTAGAGGCGTGACGTTCCATTATTTTCCTTTGGGACACGGCAGCGAGGCGAGAGGTGGTGACGTAGGGAAGCGAGCGAGGCAATAAAGTTGCGCTTGGCTGAAAAATGTAGTTAGTAGTAATAGTGGATCCACAAATCGAGCAAATTGCGTTAGTTCTGGCAGACCACGTAGTCAATGCGCCCATTGCTTATTGGCTGTCACCGACCCAACCCTTACAGATATCCACAAATGATCTGCACCACGGTTAATTAGCTGCTGCTCGCAATTGGATGCTGGCTTCGGGGCGCCTCTTTTAAACTACCAGATTTTGTGTTGCTGCCACTGCTCTTTTTTCTGCTCGCTTTGCTAGACACGTCTCTGTGGCATACGCGCCGATGCGAGTGTTATTTTTGCTGCTACTCACCCTGTCAACCAGCATGGATCTCCGTCCACGCCAAGAATCGGAGAGTCAGCTGGACGACTCGGAAGACTCATTGGATACCATAGAAGACACACAACCTTCTCAAGTCCAGCCGGGCCAGGACGCGACACCGGGCGGGCTGTCCACAACGCGCCGCGGCCAGAATCGAGGCCGAGGCCGCAGCCGGGGCCCTGCCAACCCTCCCGTACAGCCAACAACTCCCGGCCAAAAAAGCAACCAAAAGCGCAAGCACTCCTCGCCAGTCGGGGCCGCCAAACGCCCCCCCCTCTCCGGTCCAGGACGGGACAGCCACGACTGCCTCTCCCAACAGCGCTGTTCTCCTCGCACTGGCCAACATCCAATCCTCCATAACGTCCATCAACACCAGGATCCAGGCGTTGGAAGACCGTCCAAGCCACGAGCCGCCTTCTCCGGTAGGCCTACCCCCGACAGTTCCTGCCCTCTCTGCCGCTTCCGTCTACTCTCAGCCGCTGCTCTCTGACGTCATTCCCAAGAGAACCTTGGCGACTGCAGTACCTGTGGCCTCGGGTGCTCCTTTCTTCACCCCCTCAGCCGCCATCTCTCACCAGCTACGGAGCCAGATATTAGCAGGTAACGACGTGAACTTGGTTAAAATTCTGCTGAGCTCTGAGTTGTGTGATAGGCGCACTGTTGATTGTGGCGATGTGTCGGTAATTCTCAAGGACGGTGATCCAAGGCTGGCGAAATCATTGACCCTGGCCGAGTTCAATGTGGCTTTCGGTGTATATAGAGATGTGATCTGCGCGGTTTACCCCTCGCGTCGAGCAGAACTGGACACGTACCTCGCTATTATTTCTGATCTGGCTTTGTCCTATGGAGGACTAATGTTCTATGACTACCATAGGTCATTTTCGGCCAAAGCAGCGTTGTACATTCAGCGCTTTAACCCTATCGCGCCGGATGCATCATATATGTCTCATCAAATTCAAAGCCCTCTCCACGCTGACACAAAAAAAAATCGATCTGAAAAACATCCTGCGTGTCATTTCCAAACGTCCTGCAGTACGCGGAAACCGCCACAAGAGAGCAGCGGTCGACAACAAGTTGACCACAGCTCGGCGAAAAACAGGAAAATGGGGTAGAAGCGGTTTCCCTGACCGACGCTGAGATTTCGTCAAATTGCATAAGGTTTGTGTACAAATTTCCGAAATATAACTCTACATCCTTTAATTTGAACACTTGCTTTGTGCAATTCAGCAAGGAAGAGTTTATATTTTTACACCGTGTTGCAGAGAGATCGTGCTAAAACTGATGAGACATATAAGCACCATCCGGCGGTGGCAGGAAGTCAGCCATCAATGCATTTGCTCCATAGGGAAACTTACAAAGCATACCACGACGATCGTTTAACAAAACACACAAGTTGTTTTACTTCAAGACAAAGATATTGCCTTAAGAAACACGTTTTACTTGCAATTTTGAAAATGTAATGCAAAATGTTGAAATTATGATCTCGTAAAAAATGCATTGAAGTGAATGGAGAAATGGTCCAATTGTAGTAATGGACCCATATATTCAAATTACACATCAAAAATGAATAATGATCTATATTACACTCATAAATAGGTTGTTGAGCATTCGATCAGCTATGTTTTTACATAGATTTAAAAAAATTACCTAACCAGGCTGTGGGAAATGTAAAATATGGTCCTGCTAAAACAAGGATAGGCTTAAAAAAATGGCAGGATCTCACTAAATATTTAAAGATAATCCTCAAATTAAATTGTCTGACAACTTTTTTAAATAAAAAAAAAAAGTTGTAAATGCATTAAAAGTCATTTTTCAATGGTCATGAAATTGGAATTTTCATTCATTAAAAGCCTGATGCATCATATATGATGCATTAAATATCTCAGTGACCTTAACAAAATTTTGATTATTTTTTTTTTACATTTCTTATAAGGGACCAATATTGAAGCAAATTCCAAAAAATTTGAATTTTCTCTCATTGCTTTCATGGTTCAGGTTTCACAGGGTTAATCAGCGACTGGACTGGTCTGTGGCTGATCTCAGCCTCATCAGTAGGCACTTCACTGGCCATCATACAATTGCCTGTTCGCTTTGCGGCTCCCGTTCACACTCCACCCACCTCTGCGCAAAAGCCGCGCAGCCCCAGCCGAAACCTGGCACGAGCGGTGTGTCGGATCACCAGGTGACTGCCCCCTCAAGCACCCCGATGTGTTATAATTTTAATGAAAGTGTTTGCAAGTTTCATAATTGCCGTTATCTCCATGTGTGTAGTTACTGCGGGGACGGCCACCCCAAATCGGTGTGTCCAAGACGTGTGCGTTTCATGAAAAAGGAGAAGAAATAAAGCCGTCCACCCCAGTCAACGTTCCGAGGCTGGGTAGGGCATTGAGAAAGCATCCAAATCGCTGCTTCGTTAATTATTTAATTACTGGACTTGTCCATGGCTTCTTCGCAGGTGTCTCCGCTATGCCCACTGTACCCCTCATTTGCAAAAACCTGTTGTCTGCGCTTAACGAACCAACTGTAGTTGATGCTTTGATCGAGAAAGAAGTAAGCAAAGGTTTCATGATTGGGCCCTTTGATGTTGCACCATTCCCATTATATAGAATAAATCCCATCGGCATAGCCACCCGAAAATATTCTGGGAAGAAACGCCTAATTATTGATTTATCCGCGCCTCACGATGGTTCAGATCAAAGCATCAACAGCCTTATTCCGGCAGCTCCATTTTCTCTGTTTTACAGTACTGTCGATGATGCAATTAAATTTATAAAAATAGCTGGTCGAGGAGCCTGGCTAGCGAAGGCAGACATAACGGATGCTTTTAAGGTCATGCCGTTGCATCCGTCCTAGTGGCATATGTTTGGAATTCGATGGAAGGGGAAAATGTACTTTTCAGTAAGGTTAACTTTCGGCTGCAGGAGTAGTCCAAAAATCTTCGATACTCTGTCAGAAGCACTGTGTTGGATATTGCTTAATAACAACAAACTGCCATTTGTGCTGCATCTGCTAGATGATTTTTTGCTAGTCGATTTCCCTGCAGCCAAGCCCGACCATTGCATTACGGCGCTAAAGCGCACATTCGAGAGTTTGGGTGTTCCGCTGTCTCACGAAAAAACTGTTGGCCCTCTAACCTCGATTGAATTCCTGGGCATAACCCTTGATTCGAATTTGATGCAAGCCTCGTTGCCCTCCGATAAATTGGAGCGCATCAGGCAAGTCATGCAGGAGGCGCTGCACTCTATGAATTTTACCAAACGAGACCTCCTTTCGCTGCTTGGTCACCTTAATTTTGCGATGCGGGTTATTCCCCAAGGACGCTCGTTTATCTCCAGGCTTCTCGACCTCGCTAAATCTGTTTAAACCTTACAGGATGTTGTTGTTATGGATGTCGGTTGTAAATCTGAGCTTAGGTTTTGGTCTAGGCTGCTGGACGACTGGAACGGCATTTCATTTTTTCGTAATGACTTTTTGGAATCCTCACAGGACCTTCAATTGTATACCGGCGCAGCGCCATCAGTAGGTTATGGGGGGATATTCAAGGACCAATGGTTCGCAGGCGAATGGCCAGAAGAGCTAAATTCTTCTTCAGCTAACCCTCTATCTACAGCTGCTTTAGAGTTGTACCCTATAGTCGTTGCTTGCATTGTATGGGGGAAATACTGGTCTAGGAAGCAAATCGTTTTTTTCTGCGATAACGAAGCCACGGTTAATATTATTAACAAAGGGCGATCCTCAGTGCCATTCATTAATAAATTCGTCCGACGCCTTACCTGGTTGTCAATTGAGGGAAACTTCTATTTTCGAGCAGCTCATGTTCCCGGCTTAAATAACGAAATCGCCGATGCTTTATCTCGTTTCCAATTCCAGAGATTTCGCCTCCTGTGCCCAGAAGCAGCGCCTTCCGGCCTGGAATGCCCTCCGTTCAGCCAGACTGTCCTAGATTAAACCCCAGATTAATGCCCTATTTGCAAACTGCTGCTCAATACATGCGTAAAGGCCTGAGCGCATCCACATTAAAATCATATGATTCTGCATGGTCTCACTTTAGCTCATTTTGTGCCGAACCCTCACAGTTCCCATACCTGCGGATATAGCTTGTGTTAGTGCCTTCATTGTACACTGCTTCGAGTCTCGAAATATGCAGCCATCCTCCATCAAAAGCACGATAGCTGGCATACAATTCCACCTGCGCTGCACGGACCCATCAACCATCAGTCTACTGGAGAACCCTTCGATCCGGCTACTGCTCAACGGGCTCAAAAAACAGAACCCTCAAGGCAATGATCGCCGCCTTCCCATGACACTTTCTCTTTTGCAAAAAATAATATCACGGTTGAGGGAAGGGTGTGTCTGCCGTTATTCTGATTTGCTTTTGGAAACCATGTTGCTCACCGCTTTTTATGGGTTTCTTAGGGGTGGTGAATTTTGCACACGCACGATTAGTTTTAACCCTGCCCACGACTTTACTATATCCGATGTTGGTATTCATTCTCACTATTTCACTTTATTTTTAAAGCATTCCATAGCTGACAGAAATGGCAATGGTGCCTGTATTTATGTGTCTGGAACTAACGATGGGTTTTGCCCTCTGTCTTCTATGTCTGCATACATGAGGAGCCGTCCCGGGGCTGGACAGCTGGAGCCGTTGTTCCTCACACCAGAAGGGAAGCCGGTATCCAGAGCATGGTTCGCCGCTCATCTCCGCCTACTCTGCCAGTATTGCGGGCTCCCACCTGAGCGCTACACAGCCCATTCACTGCGCATAGGAGCGGCGACTACTGCAGCAGCCACTACTTCAATCTCCACGCTGAAAGCCATGGGCCGATGGTCTTCCTCTGCTTATGAACGCTATCTCCGCCCCGACGCACGGGCCATTCTCAATGCTCAAAAGGCTATGAGCGCTGCTTCCTAATTATGCTGCTGCTTCGCTGCTGGTGGTTAAACTGTTTGTAATGCTGGTGACTCATGCTTGCCCCAATTAAATGCCTCGCATCGCATTTCTGTCCATGTTCATGTATGGCAGTTCCTCCTCTTAACAGCCTCAAATTTTATTATTAATAATGATGGTATTCTCATTGGTAGCCTAATTTTCATTTCTTTTTTGGGGGGTCGTTAGATACTCTGCGTCAAACTAATCCATTGGCCGGCTGCGGTTTTAGTATGGTCTGTTTGGGGGGTATGTTGCCTCTCCAGCTAAATGGAAGGCACTCCACCTGAGGATGCTGCTGTTCCCTGTCTTGGCTTCCATGGAGCTCATGGAAAAGCTGGGAACTTCCTCCGAACAGAGCCATACCGCCAAATACAAATTACTTGCATTCAGAAATAAAGCCTCTGAAATGTATCTCTGTTTTCCGTCTCATTTTTGACTAGAGTGGTTCTGACAGAAATAGCTATTTTTGAAAATTCAAAATGGCGGACCATTTCATGTATGAGAAGTGCAATTTGTCCAGTCATAATTAATACTTACAATTTGATGCTGGTGGTAAGTATTCATTGAAAAGGTAACATTAGTGAATGGGCAGCATGAATTCTGGAAATAAACAACTAAAAATCTCACACAGTGTCCCTTTAATGTCAAAGTGAACCCAATGACACATATCAAGCTGTAAGTGTTTAGAATACAACTACCAAATTCAACATAGAGCTAGCTTGTAATGTGTGTGATTTTCTTGAGATTGAAAAGTAGATCCTCGTGATGCTAGTAGTCATGGAAAATACTGCTAGCTGCTACATGATATGGCCTCAAACACAGTCAAAATAATAATTAATCATGTTTGTCATGGCGGACATAAGATAAATAATCCCATGCTCCTACCTCTTTCTGCTGCTATCCATTTGCCAGCTTGACACAGCTATCCTTCTTGGTTTGTCTCACGATCCATTTGCAGCCTTCTTACTCAGTAAAATCACATCATTCCAATTATCCTTTAAATACATGACAAGCCTCTTCCTTTATTTTCTGACATCAAGTATGTTGGTGTAGAGCGTAGTCTGGATTATTAGAGCAGTCCACCTTTCACTGAGACTCCTTGTGCATGTTGGATATCATTTTTTTTCTCTCAAGTGGGAGAAAGGGAATTGGCGTTCACCTGTCTTAAGTGTTTGTAAGTTCAGTTCTTTGAAGTTGAAATAATATTAGTTTCATGTATATTTGTATTGTATATCTTGCAGTTCAAACACATTATTTCAACACACATCAGAGCCCTGCCTATCAGTGCTGCCGGCAAACCCGTTCGAGGAATTCACATTATTGGAATATTGTAGCTCTTTGAGTGCCATGGACTTGAAAACGAGTCTTATCAGAATGTATGGCACAGTGCCGAAGACTTGATATCAAGTCAATTGCGTTTTTGTATGGGTGGTCTGGCCTAACACGTTGTTCTGGTATGTTTGTTGTTCACATGGACAAAGAACTCAACTTTTTATGGCTCTTGAAAAATCACTCAAACGTTGAAAAAAGCCTGCCAACCCCCCGGTCTGAATTTGAAAATGGCTGGCACTGAATGAGTTAATAAAATCACAATTTCCTTCAGATAAAAAAGAAAAAAATTCGGGTCATATCAAATCAGTTGAAATTTGGTACTTTCTACTTAACACATGCAATAGAGCTCCTAAGTGCCATAGAGTTCCAGTATCTCATGTTAGCATTTCAGGACTTCCTGGTTCCCTTTCGCGAGAATGAATGGATAAATGGGGACCAGTCTCAAATAAGGTGTGTGTGCAAACACGCTATTAGCGAACCCCCGCAAACTGACGAGGGTATTAAAAATAGGCAGTCGATGACATGATTGACCATTACTGTGTCAAACGCCGACATAATACGATGTTACCATCACATGCTAATAAACCCAGAAAACTGGCAGACTACAGGAGGGAGATTTCACGAGCTGTGTCCATGGTAACCCGCAGCAAATTCAGGTGCCCAACACGTTTCTTAGACGTTTATTTTTGGTGAGTGACACGTTCAGAATTGGTTCAGATATGGTTAATATGTAGGTTTCCTATTACGTGCTCAGCACGTTCTGAAAGGGTTATTTTTTTGGTGTCCAACACGTTCTCTAATCGTTTCAAAAGGGTGTCAAACAACATGTTAGGAAAAACACGTCCATGGACGTACAAATAAGGTGTTCATTTGGGTTTTATTACGTGTTCAAAACCTATTTTTGACACCAAAAATAAAACCTGCCACAGCGCCATATGGGCTTGCTTTTTCTGTTAGGGGCTTAAAATTTGGCCTATGCTTTATCCTATAGCATTTATGAGGCCATTACCATTATTACTACTGTTATTAATATAGCCTTAGTTAGCCTAGTTATGCAAAACAAGAAAAGCATGTGTAATGCATGCATTTTTAAAAAAAAAAATTTTTTTAAACAAGCTGCCACTTGGACTTAAGGGGCTGGAGTGCAGTCTGTGTCTGGGCTTTCTGTTGTCAATGTTGAAGAGGACGCTTGCGTTGGCTTCACCTGAAACATGAAAAGAAGAACTTATTCAACAAGTGATGCTCATGACAAATATCATAATAGGCCGCAGCTAAAAATCATGCTTTGCTGGTCGCGAGGATTTCACTGTAATGTCCGTTGGGTTCAGGGGACTCGTGTATGAAATATGAAACAAAATCTTATCAACATACTTCTATGTCTTCTCACCTTATTAATAAAATAATACAGAGGTGGCACCTGTAGTAATCTTAAATAATAGTCCACAGTACAATACAATGTTCGTAACGGTAGGCTAGAAGTATGGAAACCATGTTTCATTAGTCTAAAAGCCCTCATTGTTTTTAATGAGTAAATGTTATTAGCGAAATGCTAATGACAACTCACCGGAGTTTCACGTTTGAAGTTTTACGTCGTTGATCCAGAAAGAGAAATTGTCAAAAGGAGGGTTGATGGTTGGTAGTAAAGAGGATGCGGGTAAAGGCAACGAAGGTGAAACTATAATGGGCACTCGGTAGAGCGCAAACCTTCGCCAAAGAAAATGGATTGTTGTACAAGAACGACCACTAGCTGGTGTGGCCAGGAGTGGCACTGCCGCTATGTTATCGCAGCCAAGTAAATAATGAATGGGTGCCAATGGGGCTGTACGCTTCTCATAGAATTATCTGCCCGTGTGATTTTTTCCCCTGGAAACAATGAAGTCGCGTTCGATAGATATGAGTAAGTGAAAGCATTTGCCGACACGTTTGCATCTTGTCAAGTGTTAGATTCGTGAAAATGACCCTTATTTCAACTATAGCAATGACATAACACGTGACAATCGACTTTACGGCACTACGCCATTTGTTTTGTAGTTTTAAGTCTGACTTCAGATGTCGATGTGTTTAAAGTTATGTTAGGATTGTTGCGGACACCTGTTATTTATTGCATTTAAGGTGGTGGAAAAGCGGCATTTGTACATGGGGTAAAGGAAATGACTGCGCTCATCCTTAATAATTTGGGCACCTTCAATTAACATGTTGGACGGCGGTGGGGGGTTTTGAGGTGTGTGACCGTAGATGTCTCTGCTAGGATCAGTCAGAGTACGTCTCTCGTCAGCTCTGGTCGTGAATAGTCGCAGAGATTCCTCAGCCAGCAGGTATTAGCCGAATGCTAGCGTGTTGCAGGACAAAACTAACACGTCTTTGGGAGAACAAAGCCATGTCATGAACCTTTAACTTCACTTCTAATACAACTTCCATGGTAAGGTACAGAATGTGCACACATCTTTACAAACCAGAGAACAGAACTGTCACAAATCCCTGCTAAGCCATTTAGCCCAATAGGCTCCCATTCATCTTTTACATGGCTGCGTTCGCCAACGGGGCTATAATGGGAGCCAATGAGAGATGCCTTTCTCAGAGCTTAGAGAATCTCTGCCTTCGCCTATGCCACTTATTTTTTTCTTATTATCTTCAGGGTGTGGGGCATAACATTCTCCAAATTTTGGTGTTAGTTTCATTTAAATTGGACCGGAATATCGTAATATTACATATTTGGCCCAGTCTTGACCTCTTATTCAATTCCGCATGCACACGTTGTTCTGGCATATAATGCTTGGCAAAGAAAAACGTTTTTGACCTTTTCGTGACCTTGACCTTTGACCCAATCACTCCCAAAAAGTAATCGATTGTTCCTTGGGTCATGACCAATCATCCCAGTAAATTTCATAAAAATAGGCTGTATTTACGTTTTTGACCTTTTCGTGACCTTGACCTTTGACCCAATCACTCCCAAAAAGTAATCGATTGTTCCTTGGGTCTGACCAATCATCCCAGTAAATTTCATAAAAATCGGCTCAATTTACGTTTTTGACCTCGACCTTGACCTTTGACCCAATCACTCCCAAAAAGTAATCGATTGTTGCTTGGGTCACGACCAATCATCCCACTAAATTTCATAAAAATCGGCTCAATTTACGTTTTTTGACCTTTTCGTGACCTTGACCTTTGACCCGATCAATCCCAAAAACTAATCGATTGTTCCTTGGGTCATGACCAATCATCCCACTAAATTTCATAAAAATCGGCTCAGTTCTGTCTGAGTTATACGAAGTACAAACAAACATATTAACAAATAAATAAATAAATACACAGCGGTCAAAACATAACCTTCGCCGACTTTGTCTCGGCGAAGGTAAATATGAAAGATGAAGGATAAAATAGTCAAAGTTTACGGAGAAATCAAGAGGGTGAAGGTCTGTCAGGTCAGGCAAAATAAGTGAATTTTCAGTTAATTAGAGCTGTCGCCTAGCAACCGGTCAACTGCGAGCTGTACAGCTGCATCCAGTTCAGACAAAAACAATTTGGACTTCGGTGCTAGATGAGAGCAGTGTTTTAAGGCGAGACACGGCAGGTGAAATATCGATTTTTTCATGCACTGGTCAAATTTGAGATTTTGGGCTAATTTGCATCTTCAACTTGTTATCTTTCATACTACCATAGAGAAAACGTTAAAATTACACTTTTAAGTATCTGTTTCAGCACATTTAGTTCAACCGCGGCATCCATTTTCTCCTAAATTTACCAAGAATTCTGCCTTTGACCGCATTCCGCGTCTCGTCTTTTTCCACGACATCTGTCATGTCTGCTATGGTTTTAAAGCTCCGAGTTTCGGTCACAAGGCTGTGTCATACAAATATGGTCATTTCCTTTCTATTCACCAACCAATCCTGACTTTCTGAAGGGGGTTTTAAAGATCTGCAGTCGATTCATTGGCTGACTGCACTTTTCTGCTAACGTGATTCGCCCAGTGCCCCACGTGTTGTCTTTTTGACATTTCCTTGTAAGCTTGCAGCGGGAACTTCAAAAATGCCTCGTACTCCTAAAATTTCCGCAAAAAGAAGAGCACAATTGTGTTCAGCAAGGTCGAGCAAAATATGTCAGCCGGCCGATTTGCCACATAAAAACACTCCAGGGAAAAGCGCGTCCGGTCGTAAGTTGTCTGCAAATCGTGAGGTGATAGAGGATGCCGCTGACTTCTGTGTCCTAATTGTGCCGAATCGGATCTGACAATAAACATCGATCCAAACAACCAGGGGTTTTGCAGTAGTCTGCTTCTAGAGTGCAACAGCTGTAAAGCAGAGGATGGTTATAGGCGAAGCGTATATACATCCACACGACTGCAAAGTGAGACCCGCGGAGATGTCGCCTTTGACGTAAATGTGCGCATGGTGCTTTTGGCACACGAGTTGGGCATGGGGTATGCTGCACTGAAAAAGATCAGCAAGGTTTTGGGAATCCCTTCCCTTCACTTGAAAACATACCAGCGACATGACAAAAGAGTTACAGGTAGGCTATGGAAAGATGAATGGTAGGCAGACTTGATGATGTAGACCTAGGCTAATAATAAATAGATGCACCAGGTAAATGTAGGCCTACACATTATTATGATAGGCTACATGTGTAAGTAGCCTATTTTACACCACTAGTTGTAAACATAATACACAACAGATAATATTAGATTAGACTAATAATAAATTATCTGACAATACAATTTCATGGATGCAAAAAAAAAAAACAGTAAAAAACATTGTTGTGGTAAATTGTGCTTTTCTGATTTCAATTCAGTGGCAAAAAAAAGCATAAATCATAAAAGCAGCAGAATTTGTTGCATCGGTACTGTCTGTCAGGGGTCTCTCCATTTTCTTCGCCCTCTTAAAAAAGCACAGCTGGGGATTATATCTGGTGTGCACTTCATCTGAGAACATCATGCAATGATAGCTCTGACTTCATACCCTCAATGTTACACTGATTAATTAAAATGCCCACCCCCTCCTCCCTGTAAAAAAAAGTATAGGCCTATGTATAGGCTATTGTCTGCATAGTCTGAGTGTCATGCCCATTCTATTATGTGCATGATTAGACCTAATGCATTCCAATTTTATGACCTCATGACCATTAGAGTGCAGAGCTATCTTTGTCAGACAGCATCTCAGTGTGTTTAAGCTTATGGTGGTTTTTGCCATGTCCTATTGAAGGAGACTCCAATATTTAGCACTCTGTCTGTATCCTGACTGAGTGACTCAGCAACCTATATATTCTCTGGTCCTTTCCAAAACAAATTGGGTTTTTGCCACTGAAATGAAAGTACTGCATCAAAATCAAGTGGCAGAAATTGAGAGAGGGCTGGAGTCCTTGCACAAGACCAGGGACATTGTCAGGCAGGCCTATGCTGATGTAGATCCGGAGGTGGCTGAGTCACTGAGTCAGGATCCCGATATGGTGATCAACATCGGAGTCTCTTTTGACGGGACCTGGCAAAAGAGAGGCTTCACCTCACACTACGGTGTCGGCATCTGTATTGATATCCTGACAGGTCTCGTCATTGATTATGAGATCCTATCCAACTACTGCCATGCCTGCGCATGTAAGAACAGTTCAAGGAAAGCTGGACAAATTAGTGAGGAGGACTTTGAGAGCTGGAGGGAAGGTCACAAGGCTGATTGTGCTAATAACTTTGTTGGCTCCAGCAAGGCCATGGAGCAGGAGGCAGCGAAAAGGATGTGGGGGAGGTCAGTGAGCCGCCATCAGCTCAGGTACACACAGATGCTGTCAGATGGCGACAGCTCAGCTTTCCGGCAGGTGGTAGAGCTAAATCCTTACCCGGGTCAGGAGGTCACCAAACTGGAGTGCATCAATCATGCACACAAAAGAATGGGCACTGCTCTCAGAAAAATTAGCGGAAGCAAAAAATTGGGTGGCAAGGGATCAGGGAAACTGACAGCAAATAAGTGCAAAGCTTTACAAAATTTTTACAGGGGGGCCATTCTAAATAACCAGGGAAACATTGAGGGAATGAAGTCGGAGATTTGGGCAGGCCTGCTCCATTGCATGTCGACTGATGAAGTGCCATTGCACAACAGATGCAACCCCCAATGGTGCTTCTTTAGGAGGGCGGAAGACAACGGAGAGACCCCTGACAGCCACTCACTTCATTCCAAAAATCACTTGTCTCGGGAAGTGGGTCAGGCGCTTCTGCCCATTTACCACAGAATGTCAGGGGACAGTCTCCTGCAAAAAATGCAGCATGGGGGCACACAAAACAACAATGTCCAAATGTCTAACTTCAGTTCAATGTCTAAATTCAGTTATATGGGCTCGCTGCCCAAAAACAGTGTTTGTGAGGAGAAACAGAGTGGAGGCGGCTGTAAGCATGGCCATATCCTCATTCAATGAGGGTGCGTCAGCCATCCTTAATGTGATGGCCAACCTGTGGCTGGAGAGCACAACCATCACCCTAAACACCATCAGGGAAGCTGACATGCTGAGGGTAACCAAAGCAAATGCCATCCTGTCTCCCCAAGCAAAGAAAAAGAGAAAACTTGAGGACAATGAAAGAAAAGTGAAAAGGCACCAGCAAGAACAGGTTGAGGGTGCGACATATGGGGCAGGGATGGAAATGTAGGCCCAATGTTCTGTATATGCAAATCAATGAATTACCATAGCCTACTAAAAATAGGTTGCACAAAACATGTATGTTTTAATCATTTTGATTTAAGCTATGAACTGGTAAATTTTCATGGTGATATGTGTAAGCTAAAATGTTACCTCACCTGCACAATACCGTAATTAACCAGCCTGTTACAGCAGTTTTTGGCTTTCTATGGCTGTCATGTTATTAAATGATTTGTTTAAATGATCTTTACATATTCATAACTGTTATGACTAAGAGCTTGAGCATTTATTTTTTGTTCAAGTAGATTTTTGATGTATAAATGTATGAAAATCCCCTATATAAATCTTTAAATGCCGTTTTCTCAAAATGAGTGTTTTTTCATTTTTAGGTGCGCATTTCTCAGTCTGTGTTGACCCTAGGTACACCATACTTTCCAGTTTCACACATAGCATTAATATGAAGACATTTACAGCTGGATTTATTTATAAATTGTTCCTGGCCAGATATATGGGTCATTTTACCTGAAAATCATGGCGGAAAATAGTGTTTTTAAGGTCATGGATAGTATATTTTGATTTCCCAAGTCATAAAAGCAGATATCCTGAAATCCACCTGAGCATTTGTTGTCATTTGATATATGAACAAAATAAAAAAAGAATTTTGGTCTTAGCTTTATCACAGTTAAAATTTCATGCACCAGAAATATATCCAAAAATCGCGCATATTTAATGAGATTCCGCCTAATTTGCATAATTAAATATGCAAATTTCAAAAACTTGTAATACATTATTTTCATATATTGATGTATGTAATCAACTGGTAAAGTTTCATGATGATCCCTTGAATTTAATTTTTTTACCCAATTCACCTGCCATTTCTCGCCTTAAGAAACGTGTCTTCTGACACTAAATCTGTATGTTTGAATTTAGTGTCAGATCAGTGTTTTAAAAAACGTGTCTTTTGACACCAAATCTGTACTTTCAGATTTCGTGTCAGATCAGTGTTTTAAAAAACGTGTCTTTTGACACCAAAACTGCATGTCCGAATTTGGTGTCAGATCAGTGTTTTGAGAAACGTGTCTTTTGACACCAAATTTGTGCGTTCAGATTTCGTGTCAGATGTGTTGGTATCAGTGTTGCCAATTTAGCAACTTTGTCTTGACTTGATATGGATGACCAGTGAAGACCAGTAACCACTCCGGTGAGTTGATATTTTTGAAAATGTACGTTTTTGGTGCTTTTAAGGACGTGGTCCGACATGCAGGCGACTTGCCATTCTGAAGCAGGTAGGGATGAGTCAAAATTTGGCAAATACCCGAGACATCAGTAAACATAAAAAAAAATAGTGAGGGGAGTTCTAGAACATTGCAGACAACTCGGAAATGAGGCTTAATGTTGAAAATACCGCAGTTATCC
Source organism: Engraulis encrasicolus (assembly GCF_034702125.1). NCBI lineage: Eukaryota > Metazoa > Chordata > Actinopteri > Clupeiformes > Engraulidae > Engraulis > Engraulis encrasicolus. The sequence continues at coordinate 52,599,267 of NC_085862.1, read as the reverse complement.
TTTAATATGTTGTCTTTTCACTATTCTCCATCTAATGAATAGATTGAATGTTTTGAAAATGATAGCATTTTGATTTTATTCACTGTTTACCAAACGTCCCAACTTCACCGGAGTTGGGGTTTGTGTATATATATATATATATATATATATATATATATATAAAATAACACTATTTAGAGTCACTCTCTGTCTTTGGGTGCTGCTGTTGGTTTGTCCAGGATCCCCTGAAGCAGATTGATGACCTGCACAAAGGAGCTGGACCTTTCAGCCTGTGGTATTCGGCCCACCATGTCCACTACCAGCATCCCAAATGCTGTGCAGTCGTTTAGGGCCGAACGCTGCTTCTCCAGCTCCTCCCAACGCTGGTCCAACAGCTCCAGCCTCTTCATAATGTCCACGTCATCCAACTTCCGCTTGCCACCCCGTGCAGTAGAAGGTCGGGTTGATGGTGAGGCCCTGGGCAGAAGCGATGACCGAGGTGAGGGTGAAGGCGAGGCCAACGGCAAGGGCACCGGCAGTGCTTGTGCGGCACAGGGCTGAGGTGACGAGGGCTCGGGCTGGGCTGGTGCAGGCTGAGGTGGTGAGGGCACTGGCTCAGTCGGGCTATCAGGGCCATGGGTGGAGGTGGGGGAGGGGGAGGAATCAGACTGTGAAGACAAAAGAATAAGCACACAGTTGGACATTGTTCCTGATAAAGAATTCACACATTCACATTTAGTTTTTTTCTGTACTGAACAGTAGTACAACTCAACGTTCACTCAGTCCTGCATATATTAATGACACATACTATTTTACACTAAGTATTTGCTTGAGTGTTGTGAATGTGCTGCATGTGGTAGCACTGAAGCTGGTAAAACACAAGGCAGATAGCTGGCCATTGTCCATGCATGCAGACAACGCCACCATGGACTAAATTACATTAACAAAGTCGAGCTGTAATCGACATTCACATTTCACAGACAACAAAGCTTCATACAATGCTGGATATACAGACATTTTTATAGGATATACATTCATTGTTACTGTTGGCCCTACGACTGAACAATAGCCACAACAACAACAACAATGGCCACAGTCGATGGTGGTGGTTCATGTGAGGGAGTATTCTCGCTCTCTCACACACACTTGGGTTCTTATTTTACTTCAGCATTTACGTCCCAGTGTTTCTGATGTTTCCTACGCATTTATGCTGTGTTGTACACAGACTGTAAGCACTCCACGCCAGCTACACTAATTTAGCTTGCTTGCTTTTGCAGCTTCCTAGCTCATGCTAGCTTGCTATCCGGTACTGAACAAAGCACGAACGATTGCTTACCGTCGAGTCAAAATTTGACTCCGTTGCGCGACGTTTCGCGTGTGGGTCCAGCCACGACATGGCGAGGTAAAAGGGAGAGAGCTTCTTCTTTGTCCCACCTGGAGCCCCACTCCTGGAGGATGACTGATCTCTGCGTTGCCTCCAGGGCCGTCGTTAGGCCTATTTTAGGGGGGCTTTAGCCCCCCCTACATTAGTATTAGCCCCCCCTGTAACGATTTTGCACAAAAAAAAAAAAATTTTTTTTTTTTTTTTACATTGTTCCAAAAACAAATGCAGTAAAGCACTGAATACGAACCACCAAGAAGGCAAGTTAATCTGAATACAAGTTCATGGTTGCTTATTTATTGTTTAATGCCACTTACTGTATATCCTACTGCACAGCAATAAAAGCAGGGTGCACAGCAATATGGTATGCGGGGGGGGGAAACAGGTAGAGGATTGTGCTTTGTGACTAACAACACCTCGAGAAAAGTGTAATTACTTACACGGATGAAATCTTCAGACCCAAAGTACCAATTTTCACTCACAATACCCCTGTAATAAATCAATTTGACATTGTCTTGAAATTATAGTTGAGTTTTTAATATTTGTCTTAACAGTTTGAAAACACACATGAACTGATTAAAATAGCTACTAATGGAGTAAAAATGACCAAATATCTGCCGGGGATGCATAGTTTTCCAAGTAAGGAACCTGTTCGAATGAATCGCTTCTTGACCACTGCTTCTCCTGGAGACGCGCAGTTAGTAACACCTTAAAGTTCCTAGTCCTTGTGTAAAATATGCTCTCTACATTTTTATCTAATCATATTAACTTCCGTACATAATATTCATCAGTTGAAACATTTTGAAATGTTTTGTTTAGCTTACATATAAAGAATGTTCATTAAAATGTGAAATAAAAAATAAAAAAATCACTGTAACTAGTGTTTAAAAATCGGTATGGTGCTCTTAAAATAATTGTTCAAGAAGACACTTTTGCACACCTCTGTAGGTGGGCAGGTGCGTAGGATATTATCCCAGTGGGGTTGTCATTCAAGTGTAAAGAAATCCTGCATACTGTCCATTCCACCAACAAACTTTAATACAACATGAAGAAGGTCGGATGACCAAAACAATGTATTAAAGTTTGTTGGTGGAATGGACAGTGTGCAGGATTTCTTTGCTCTTAAAATAATGAATTCATAGACAAAACCTTAGCAGGTGAGCTGAAAAAATTTCGGCGCTTTTTCTTCCTCTGGGGCTAAGCCCCCCTTGTCTCTCAGACCTAGTGACGGGCCTGGTTGCCTCTTGGCCAAGGGCCAAGAGCCCGACCAATCTCGCTCCAGGAATTGAATGAGACCTTGCTGTCTTTGTACAGTTTGTCTTCTGCATCATACAAATTTGGGTACTTGCGCACCATCTCTATCAGCTGCTCATTGTTGCTGTTCATTCTCGCTACTTGTTTTTTCAAAAATGGCGCGACCCGGCACTTTACCGAAGGACAACAACACAGACAACCGGAAAGGCAAACATGGGCCAATCACAGCAGCTTTTGTCTGCGCACTTCCGCTTCAGTTCTGCGTCTGTCTGACGGCTAGTTAGGATTTTTTCGAGGCGCTCGACGACGGGCGCAGAGCCTCTGTGCGGGGGGCGTGGACTCGCACAGACACAAGACGGACGGACGCAGAGGCTCTGCGTCTGAAGCATAAATCTAGCTTAAATGATGAAAGACTCCCATCATTTCAATACCACGATGAGGATATGCTTCTCAGCATGGTTCATGTGGCATTGACAATCCGAGGTGACATGATGTCACATCCCAGGCCAAACGGGTTCGATATAAGTGAAGAGCAAGTGATTGACAGTATACCCAACAGCCTGTACATGTTCCTTAGCTTGCTAGTAGGTGGCCAGTGTCAACTGGAGGATGATGAACCAAATGATGAGAAGAGTGCAGCTAAACAACATCGTAGAATCGCCAGCATTGCACAAGATCTCATGTAAACTGTCAGTGGAGACAAGTTCCTTACTCCTAAGCACATTGGCATGGCTAATGCCCACAACAATGTCTGGGGTTTCTGTAATAAATGCACACAATTCCGAGTGGAATGGAGAGAAATGAAGGGGGATGAGAGAGTAGTCAGTGGGAGGAACTCGCGCTGATTACTATATCTGTGTGTCTGTTGCTGGGCAACAATGGCGTCCTCTCGGCTAGGTTAACGTTAGCATCAGAACCGTGAACAATAGGGATAGCTAGCAGCTATGCAGCAAGTAAACCGTGTGGTGTCAGGCGCTTCAAGTCCCGTAGTGGACACGCAAATGTATCAAAAGGGTTCTGGAATTAACAATAACAAGTCCGAGTAGAACAGGAAGAGACAGAAATAAGAAATCGCAAGTGGGACACGTTGCCGTCTACGCAGCCATTACGAGTTGTAAAACTACAGGAAGCGGGGTTTCAGCGTGCTTGTGTAGGCACTGCAAGCCCAACTTGGCTATGGCTAACTTGCAGAGAGCCCAGAGCAGGGTTGACTATTCAGAGAATGGTTTACTACAGATTATGCACTCAAAAGTGTATAAAAGAGTACTGAAATGCTCGGAGGGTTCTGAGAATCAAGTATTTCGAAAGGGAGAGAGTGAAAGAACGAGAGAGAGAGAGAAGGGAAAGAGAGATGGAACTCTAGTGGCTTTGTGTGTCTGTGTAAACAAATGGTTAGCATCGCGTTGAGCTAACCTAGGGCCTGTTACGGCCCGTTACAACAAAAGGCGCAGCGCGTGTATTTCTGGACTAGTACGCAAAACGGACACGTTATGACGGTCCTCGGAGAGTTCCGAACATTGATGGTTAATCAATACTTGAACTATTCCGTGCTAACGCCACAAGCGGGGTCGCTAAGCATAGACAGAGAAGCAGGAGAAATGCAAATAAACATGTGCACATGAAAAATAATTCAAGTCATAGTTCGAAAACACATCTATCTCAGTACATAAGCTATGCCCAGTGCCTACTATCACTGATTCCAGTGTTGCCAGATTTTCAGCGACAAATAAGCGACTGACGTCCTGAAAACAAGCCCAAAAGAAGCGACTGACGGGCGTTGTGAAAACAAGCCCAAAATAAGCAACCGAAGGGGTGGGTTGTCAGTCGCGTGCCTAGTCAGGGAAGACCTTGCTCTTTGCGAGGGTCTGCGTGGCAGCTAAAATCCCCTGAAGTGACCACAGAAAGTGGAAGTTAAGAATGCTGTAGTAGGGTCACTTGTAAGGATGAGTGAGAAAAGACGAGTTGCCATTGAGAAACACATTCAAATGACCGGCAGAGCAGGAGAAAACAACAAGCCCAAAAAAAACGCAACCCGCGACTTTACAAAATTCAAAGCGACTGCTCAAAAAAAGAAGCCCAAGGTCGCTTATAATAAGTGGACTTGGCAACACTGACTGATTCTTGAGAAAGTGGCTAAAACAGGTTGTAATCTTGAAAGAAAAAAATGAAGTGAATTACAAAATAATATTGTGTATCCTCGTAGACAAAGGTCTTGGCTTTTCAGAAATGCACAAGGCCAATCTCCCCATTTTGATTTTTTTTCAGAAATCAGGTTTTTGTCCGATCATACCTTGTTTTTTGTCAACACCGTCAGACACAATTAAAAGCAATAAAAAGTGTATTGATTTGGTTGCATATGTATCTGGAGTTTTTAAGTGATTGTGTGTTTTTTGGTTCACACATACGCCTTTAAAGGATTTATCCGGAGTTGGAACAAGTTTGCCTGATTTTTGCATGTTTGGGATGAAATACAGTCACTCTAGTGCAGGGGTCACCGACGTTGTGCCCGCGGGCGCCAGGTAGCCCTCCAAGAGCTTCTGAGGTGCCCACCAAGGATGGTAATAAACAGTGACGACTACCAGATTTTAGTCACAGTTAATGCTTTACTTGATTTTTAAATATGAGATTATTTATTCTTTATAACCTATAAGTGAATTATCATTCAATAATAGTGTGATTTGGGAAAGATGCCAAGACATCAGTAGAGGATTTTGAACAAAAGTAGCCCTCAGAAGCCCTCGGGTAGCCCTTGGTAGCCCTCAGACCCAGAAAGGTTGGGTACCCCTGCTCTAGTGCAAAATGAAGGCAAAAGGATGCGTTTTGAGAAAATCACGTTAGCCTCGTTAGCCATATCAGCTATGCAATATGATAGAATGCGGGCATCATTTTTCGGCGGTTACACACATTTCAAAAACACAACATTTTAAAGTCTTGCACAGCTCTAAACGACGTCAAACGTACCTCATAATATGTTGAGGGTATCCACACATAAACCGCAGTGTCCAAAGTCCTTCATGTATTCTTGAAAGCAGGCACGTGCACAGCATAGTTGCCCACGGTGCCCGAGCAACGGCCCTTTTGCCCACATTGGCTGATATTGCCCTTCCAAGGGAGGGGAAAATAATTTGGCAATTATAATTTCATATTTCAATATCATTTGATTTCTTTATAATTCATAATTTTGATTGAAGTTTTGTACAATAAAGACTTAAGTCAGTCATACAAATTCATCAGACCCGTCGAGAATGGGCACGAGCGATGTGAGGTAGGCCTACGCAACAACTCCGGTGGGGAGGGAGAAGACACGCGGCAGGCGCTTGAGCGCCTATAAGAGACACGAAAGATTTTGAAGATGCCTGGCTAGAGCCCTACACACAGTCTACATATTAGGGTACAAAATATGCTCACAATCAACCTCTCTATTACAATGTTGAGTTTAGAACTTTTAGTTATCATAGGCCTACATCTGACAGCCAGCCAGCGCCACGTTTAGGTAGCAAAAAAAAACCGACAGCCAGCTGTAGATATGCCTCGGAAAAATAGGCTAAGATTTCATGTTTCAACTGATTTGCTTTGCAATTCGTATTTTTGATTGAAGCTTCCTAAATTAAGTTTTCAAATTCAGATTCACCTGCACCTCGAGAGATGGGCAAAGGGAGGGGCAGCATGCGCGTTGCGGGGGGCACGCGCAGCTCTACATGGAAGAGAGGGGGGAGCAAGCATGCATGCGACCAGGGCAGAGACGCAAAATATGTCGAAGATGTCGTGGGAGTAGAGCGACTGCCCTGGCGGCCTGAGGTGAGCTGGAAACATAGCAGACTACACAGTATTACACTACATGATCACAATTAATGCCTCTTAAAGCCGATCTCGAGTTTAGGACGTTTAGTGATCCTAAATAATCTGACAGCTGGTGTGCCACGTTCAGATATTGGAGAAAAACGACAGCCAGCTAGCTTGCAGTCATTGTCAACGTTTTACATGGCTCAGGTTGTTTTGTGGAAGGCTAACCCAACTAAGAAACATGCAGATGACATGTCGTTTTATCAAGCAAGAGAGAACTTAAGACCCTAAGGAAGTACAGTCTCTGTTGTGCCTTCTTGATGGTGGCAGTGGTGTTGGTGTTCCAAGTAAGGTCGTCCCTCAGATGCACGCCCAGGAAGCGGAAATCAGAGACCCTCTCCACACAGGCCCCATCGATGACCATATGAATATATGACCATATGAATGGGGTATAAAGGAATTTTTAAAACGATTATATTTGCACCAGGGGAGTCTGAACCTCCTCCCAGAGTTCAGAAAGATGTATTGTCCATTTAGTACATGATCACCATCCGCTACAATGGCATTCGCCTGACTGATAGTGGCCTGCTCAAAGAGCTCCTGCGGGTTAAGGGGGGTTAATGTCCGTTACATACAGGGGGTAGCCTCAAGCAGGTCGACTATTTCATTGCCGTCAAATAACTGGTAATATATTACTGCAGTTCCAGTAGTAGGCCACTTCTTGACGACATGTGTTTCCACCCTTACATGAAACTTCAGAATGAAGTCCAGTTGGAGTGCTTCCTGGAACTGTCTAGTTTTTTAAGATGGTGCTCTTTGGTGACAGGCTTGGTTGATTTCAAAAAAGTTTTAGAAATATGCCGAAACGCGTCAAAGTATTTTAATCATGCTATGCCCAACAAAATAAAGGCATTTTAATTACAAAGAAGATGAGTGCCTTGGTATTTCTAAAACTTTTTTGAAATGACATAAAACTTATTACAAAACTTGCGACCAAGCGCAATGCTAACAACTCGTAGACTAACGTAACTTTTTAAAGACCGTTAACTGTAAACAGTGTTGATACAGACTGTCAGGCTCGGGATAAGCAGGACCCAAATGCAGAAAAGTGAAGTTCCAGAGATTTATTAGAGTAGCAACACAAGTTCAAGTAAATCTCAAAATAAGGCAGTCTTGAAAACATCCAAAAGAGATTGTCAAAAATCAGAGTTCAGTCCAGTTAGATGATTCAAAAATAAAAAGGTAAACATCAAAAACTGAGATTCAGGGAGAAAGTTCAAAAAACTGGAAAAAATGCAAAAATCTCGAGCTGTCAAAATCAGGTCTCAGTAAATGTCCATGAACTAAAATATCCAACCTCAAAGGTTTTCAGAAGCAGGGTTCAGAAAAGGTCCAGACACAAAAAATAAAAAAGTTCCAGAATCAGAGTTCAGTTCAAAGATTAAAAAAAACAAGAATCTCAGGATCAAAACTTACAGAGTCAAAGTGCAGGACAACCAGATGAAGAAACACAAAATGAGCAAGGTATAAGTAGGGCAGGTAATCAGAGTGATACAATGAGCAGCAGGGTCAACAATAATTGAATTAAACAGAACAGGTGGCAAGAATGGGGCGGGGAGAGCTGTCAAGGCAAGAGCACAAGGCACATTCAAAACAAACATAGAGTAAAGTAGGTTTTTTATTGTCAATTTCTTTACATGCACTGGTCATACAAAGAATTTGAAATTACATTTCTAAAGCACGATTAGGCCAGTAGGGGGGGTAACGTAAACAATGAGTCCAGAGGCAGTCCTGACACAGACGTGGTGAAAAGACTCAACACGGGAACGAACTCTTCAAATGTCACTGATAATGACAGAAAAATACATATACATCAAGGAGCTTTCTTGGAATTTCGAACTGTCCTTCTGTTGAGATGCCATGTTTTTTGTTGGTTTTTTTTCGGCCGGGTGGTCACAATTCGCACTGTATTCTGGGTAATGTGTTCTTTCACTCGGTCGTTAGGGGGGGGCCTACCCCCACTCGGTCGAAGTGGAATTTTAAGTGGATTTTTTGCACTTTCACTCGCCTCCCTAAGAAACGGGACACCCTACACTTTCACGGGAATGCGCAAAAGCGAGTGTTAGGGCTCAAAACGAGTGGAAGTGGTAGTAATGGGACGCAGCTTTATACGTAATACTGTATAATGAACTTCAATTATTCTACTTTTGCTAAAGGATGGCCGAATTGTACAATTTAAGTGGGACAACTTTGAGTACAACTGCACAGGAGTGGTCATTGTGCTTTAAAGTCATTTGAAATGTGTATACTGTAGGTTGTGTTGACAAGCCTCCTTCAGGATCATTAAAGTAGGCCTATCTCTGGGGCCACTAACAGCTTTTGCTATGCCCAGGACAAAGTCACCTCAAAGGCCTCCCCATCTTATATGTAGGGCCCTCTCTCTCTCCTGGACAACTGACCGGCTTCCCTCATCATACAGGGGGGAACAGAAAAAACCTGTATAACCTCCATAACCATGACTCTGTCTTATATTGCACCATCCATGACACAACCAGACATCCTGAAGGAAATGAGATATCCGATGTTACCGTATACTGTTCTCTGTAGTCATCACAATATTGTTACGGTAAGCTTCCTGATCAGGACATTGCAACATGGCATAGTGTTCTACACAGCATGGGTAGAGGATGGCACACCTTTAAGATGCTACCATAAACATGCGACTTTGGCAGAAAATGAGTCTTTTATCTATAGATAATGAGAAAATGATGATCTCACTGGAGAGCCAACAGCCCTTATGAACTGTAGCATTTTAAAGCTCTTGGACCGAAAAGAGCTGTAAATGTATTACAGTAGGTCATAAAGTAAACCCTGACTTTATGATCTTGGTATGCAGCCATCAACAATCCCAACAGAAATGTGTCACATAGATTTGCATACAATGGTATTTATAATAATCTCCTCAACCTATTTGATTCCTTACGATGTCTTTCTGCCTTGTTTTTCTGGAGTCAGAAACTGGAATGCCAAAATTTGGTCGTATCCCACAATGGTGAAGAATCTTTTTAAAAATTCCTGGATCCGGATCGTGATCTCGATCAGCACCAAAATTGAATCACCTGCAACTTCACAAAATTTCATCTAAAGCCATGCTTACCTTTTTGAGTTATCTTGCTGACAGGCAAACAGAAAACAGACTAACCAACGCAACCAAAAAAACATAACCTCCTTGGCCGTGGTAATTATCTGGATAATCGAGTGAACCAGTGCTTGACACTAACCTTTTTTACTTATCAGCCATTTCGGCTCGTGGTTTTCCTGACTCACTAGCCATTGGGTCTTTTCACTAGCCATAATTTTCTTAACCGCTTTAATGAATTATATAATAGGCTGTAATAATGTAATGTAGGCTTATAACACAACATAATATAATATAATATAATATAATATAATATAATATAATATAATATAATATAATATAATATAATATAATATAATATAATATGCCTATAATATAATATAGGGCCTAATAATTAGAATTGTTAGACCTATTAACTGGCCCATGCATGCATGCTATGGAAAGAAAAGATTTACTGATCTGAGGAATGGCATAGCCTATTGACCATGCAGAAACACCAAGCACAGTGTTGTGGAAGGGCACAAATGTAAGCTACACGAGAGCAAAATATTTTCGTCTTTGATCTGAAGGGCACTTTCTTCATATCACATAGGCCTAGGCTATCTGTGGAGGTCGCCGTCCAAATTGATGCGCAAAGTAGATAGCACAAAGTCATTGCCAAGTTCGCCTGCCCTCGGTCATGGATGTGGAATAACACCTCTTCTGGAATATTTGCTTATAAAAGTATCCACTAGAAAGCACTCACGAATGTGGCAACTACAGAAGGGGCTACGACTTCCTTTCATTCCGTTTAATATTGAGTTGTTTAAAATACAAACAGAGGGGCACCTGCGAAGGGACATGGGACATGCTTTTGTGCAGTCTGGAAGGCTACTACTGCGCGTTGTTTAAGCCGTTTGACAGCGGGAAGAACAGCACAAGAAACGTGGAGGAATATTAAGGTATGAAGACATACAGGCAAATCAGAAAATAATTTAAACCGAACATTATTAATGCCGCATGTGTCCTTGCCTTATCTTGTCCTAAGTCTCGAGACTTTCACAAGACGTGTTTTCCTCTCGCCTTGGTCATTTTAATGTCCACTACTACTAAGTAGCCTATTGTAGCCTACTAATGACAGATCGCAAAACAAGTCAGTTGAGATGAACTTCGCTACTTTATTTACACGTGAAGGTTTTAAGTGACATTTCCAAACGCACACTGATGTTCCGGTAGCTCGCTGCCAATCCTCTTTGCAAGACTAGAGCTGTCAGATTCTTGGTGTGTGTGAGACACAGGTGACACGTGACACAGGTGCTTCATGGGTAGTGTAGGCTTGCGAAATCGCATTGTATTGCTTTTGAAGTAAAGACGGTCCGAGGAAAAAAACTACAAAATGCGGTGCCTCATCATTCAGAATAGTAACGGACCCGCCAGAATGGCTAGTGAACCTTCGGTATCTACTAGCCAACGCCGATATTCACCCGCATTTGGCTTGCCTGCGGGTGTTCGTGTTAAGCCCTGGAGTGAACACATTAACACTTTCATACAAGCACAACCATGGCAAATGTAAAATGGCAAATGGACTGCATTTACACTATATACTGTAGCTTCTTTCCACTTCGAGCAATCACAGCACATTGCATTACATTTTAACATTACATTACACTTTACTGACACTTTTATCCAAAGGGTCTTCCCGGATGAAAACACCAGTGGCAACAAGAATAAGCAATAGTGAATTGCTGGACTGTGTAGCAAAAGCGACATGAGCGATAGTGTAGTGAAGGGGAGTAGAGTTGCCCAGCCGGGACTCGAACCCAGACCTTCTGGGGTAGTAAACTGGGGCTCTGACCGCTACACCAAAGAGCCAGGCTCGTTGGCCTGTTAGTCGGAACACACCCACAACCCTAGTGATGGTCACTCCATCACACTGCCTTCCCCTTTGGGAAGCGCACCCGTGTGCTTCACACACTCATGGTGTCCCTCACGCAACTGCCCATCATGCTTCTCCCATCCAGTGTGCCCTGTCAATAATGCTTCACCTATCATTGGGGTCCCTCACACCGGGGTCACCCTCACATGGAATTACGGCTCACACACAATGGATACACTTCCAATGGCCTCACGGCAGACATCCCACTTATCACACTATTTGTAGCGAAGGGGAGAAGAGTTGCCCAGCCGGGACTCGATCCCAGACCTTCTGGAGTAGTAAACTGGGGCTCTGACCGCTACACCAAAGAGCCAGGCTCGTTGGCATGTTAGTCAGAACACACCCACAACCCTAGTGATGGTCACTCCATCACACATTTGTAGCGAAGGGGAGTAGAGTTGACCAGCTGGGACTAGCACCCAATTCTGGGGTTGTAAACCGGGGCTCTGACCGCTACACCAAAGAGCCAGGCTCGTGTCATGTTAGTCAGAGCACACCCACAACCCTAGTGATGGCCACTCCATCACACTACCTTCCCCTTTAGGAAGCGCACCCGTGTGCATCACACACTCGTTGTGTCCCTCGTGCAACTGCCCATCATGTTTCTCCCATCCAGTGTGCCCCATCATCAACGCTTCCGATGGCCTCACGGTACCATTCCACTTCTGACACCATTTGTAGCGAAGGGGAGTATAGTTGCCCAGTTGGGACTCTAAACCTAGACCTTCTGGGGTAGTAAACTGGGGCTCTGACCACTACACCAAAGAGCCAGGCTTATTCGCATGTTAGTCAGAACACACCCACAACCCTAGTGATGGTCACTCCATCACAGATAGATTCCAGATTCTCAAGATTCTTTGTAATGGTCCAAAAGGAAATTTGTCTTCGACATACATAGCTGCCACATACACACAACACTAATACAACACTAATACACATGACGCCAAAAAACAATAAACACATACATACATAAACTGCCCTTATAGAGATACTAAAGTGCATATCTACTACAGCCACACACATACATGGCATTACATGATGGTAGTTGTTAACGACCTGCTTTCAGTAGGTTAACAGAAACAGGAACAAAAGAAAACCTATACTTATTCAAAAACCTTTTCTTGTTTTTAACTGGTACTCTGAATAGCCTGCCAGAGGGTAGCAGCTCATATTCTGGGTGCAGAACAGGTGATGGATCCTCAATTATTTTCCTAGCATGCCTACAGACTCTTCATATATTACTTGTAGTACCTAACTACAGACTCTTCATATATTGCTTGGAGGGTGGGGTAGTCTAGCCTGGGCGAATAGCCGACTGTTGACTCCGTCAATCAGTCTAGCAAAAGCCATGGGGAATCCGTCCCCGTGGAAGATGGGAGGTCTGATCTTACTCTATCATTTAAATTAATTGAAGTTCCAAACTCAAATTAAAACCCATACAGTATTGTGCTTTATTAGCATGCCTGTTATGTTATAGCGTCGCAAAAGCAAACAAATAACTAAACGAAAGTGTGACTATAGTTACCTTAACCAATCAGTAACAGAGCTTGCGGGTGAGTTCTACGTCATCACTCTCAACTGTTTGCTTATTGGCTAAACACTGAGAAAACTGAGCTCGAGGCTTTTTCCAGACGATGTGCGGAGCCAAAATCTGTGGGTGTAGTACATGGATGGCCAGGCTAGGGGTAGTCCCTCATCCCCACTACCTTCAGTGCAGAGCGGGTCAGTCTGTCTATTTGAGACTTCACTTTCACTGTCAGGTTACCAAACCACACAGATAGAAACGTTAGAGCATGCCAGTTAAAAGCAAAATGCAAGCATTCCAACATTCCAATTGGCTGTGGTTGCTGAACCACATCATAGTTCATTTACATGCTATTCACTGAAGTTCAAATCGCCTCTAGTTGCCCAAATGGCTTTTGTCTCCTCTGTCGCCAGCAACTCAATATAAAGTCAATTACCTCCGTTGCCAGTGTCACTCAAGTTGCGTTTGGTCTATTTGTTTGGTCTATTACCGTTATTTGACAGGGTAGTGGTTACAGTCCCTGGAGCAATGTGGGGTTACTGTAGGTGCCTTACTCAGGCGACTGTAACCAATACCCTGTATAAAAACGGTTAGTCCCTTTGGACTTCAGCCATGGATGGACATAGGGAGAGGGAAGGGTGGGATTCAAATTGCAACCCCTGATCACCACCTCCCTAACCATTAGGCCATGGCTGCCCCATTGCCTGCCTCCCATTCACAAACCAGTGGCAGTAACTGCCATGTAGGGTACGTCCTGCCACCTGGACCAAGATTGGCTTTGTTGCAAAGACAAATTAATGGCGTTAGGCAGAACAGGACTCAAATGTCCAACTTTCTCCTTATCAAGCCACCTGAGCCACCACTGCCCAAACTATGACTTTATGGTTGGGGATAGAGATTGGAAGGTCACAGGTCCAAATTCTGCATTAATTAAGTCCTCCAGTGTCTATGAATGAAAACTAATAAACGAAAACAAAACAGAGGTCAATCTATACAGAGATTGTGATTGAGCCTGGTTAATTTTCAATCTCTGATAGACATGGCAATGAAGTTTGTTTCCCGTAGCTCATTTTGGTGTGGTGTTTCCCGTCATGCAGAATGAACTTTGGACATCAGCTGCTAAACTATAAATGCCCCGCTATATGCCATATTGTACAGACCTCCTGTAGTCATGGCTCTGCCAACATTTGGACTGCTGCTTGTCATCCTGCTGTCTTGTACCTCTGCCATCCGACTGGAGGGAAATGGGTACACAGGTGTTCTCTTTGCCATCAACCCAGCCATCCCTGAAGATCCAGCTCTCCTGAACAGAATTAGGGTAAGCAAATGTATCACATTCATTATGGCTTCTGGCCAAATCTAATCAGTAGTTTTCTTTTCTGTCAGTAAAACAAAAAATGTTTGTAAAAAAATATGTCATTAAAAAAAACCTGTGCATGTACTGCTAAGCATCAACCGTAGCAACAAGCACAGTTTTTTTAAAGTACGATTTTTGAGAATCATTCCATGGTGTTTTTTTCAGGGTATGATAAAGGCGGCCTCAGGGATTTTACATGGAGCTGTTGGTCAAAGGTTTTATTTCAAGGAGGTGACAATTCTGGTTCCTGCTAACTGGACAAATGGCAACTACAGCAGAGTTAAGACTGAGACATATGAGAAGGTATGGAGAATGGGAGACATGCAGACATCACCAGCTATAATGCAGAAAGAAAACAAGACAAACAAATCACGTTATCAAAATAAATATTTGGTTCAACCAGGGGTACAACAGATCTAAGACCGAAATATCATTTCATGAATAAGATAAATCAGTGAAATAGTTAGTGTGAGGGAGCTTTTATAAAACAGTAGTCTCCAACGCACCTGCCAGCTGAGGTGTCTGACAAAATCACAAGTTTAATACTGTATACTCTACAATAACATAATTTCCTTTCAGGCCAATGTCATTATTGATGAGCCCAACAAGTCCTATGGGGATGAGCCCTACACTCTGCAGTATGGCCAGTGTGGGCAGCCAGGCCAGTACATCCATCTCACTCCAGACTTCCTGCTGGATGACAAGTTAATCAGCGTCTATGGAGAAAGAAGTGAGTCAAACATACTTTTGCCTTGTATTTCATATGGCTCAATGTGGTTTAACATTGTAAAAAAAACAAAGTAATTTGGACCTGCATGTTTTCATTTGAAGGGGCTTAAACAGTGAAGTAAATCACAGTATCAGCTATTTGTTATATTTGTTATGTAGGCCTACTGATATGTTCCTGCTATTTTGCACATTTATATGATGTTTCTAATAGGCAAGGTATTGGTACACGAATGGGGTCATCTGCGATGGGGCTTATATGATGAGTATAGTGAAGAACAACCATTCTACCATCCTTCAAATGGAATGGGGTTTGAGGCAACAAGGTAACAGAATCTGTATGGTAATTAGGGTTGTTACCAAAACTCAAATTCAAACTACTGCAGAGTATTCCACAGCAAAAAAGCAAAATAAAGTTAAATAGTAACACAAAATACCTGTTTTATTTCATGTAACTCTTAAAAGAGTTGAAATTTACTCCATTTCAGATAACATTTGGTCCCACTCAAAATGGTGTTAATTTTACTCTTTGGTTAGTGTAACATTATCAAAGTTAATTGTATTCAGTATTTCAGTTTACTCTGGAATATTATCACCCCATTTACTGTGTTGTGACTGGCAAACATTCAAAAGTTGGCATATTTAAGGCCAGTATAGGCCTATAGATTCTCCTGGGGGCCTGACTCGTTGAACCTATAATTGGATTTTGTGTAAATTGTAAATCGTTATAAACACAGTACTAATTTAGCCTGTGTTCTGTATTTTGATTCTTCTTCATTGAGCACAAAGTCATACATGTTCTGTCTCTTTCATTTTTAGGTGTTCCAAAGATATTAAAGGTCGTCTCTGTGTGATGACCGACAAAAACACTTGCTTAGATTGTGACCCAAAAACTTTTGATCCAATAACTGGATTGCCCCTGAAAGACTGTGTGTTCCTGCCTAGACAAGATCCAAAGGTTAAACAGTCGATAATGGCTTATCAAAGTTTAAAACATGTAAGTGTACACTTCAGGACTCGAGATTTTTCCAACATGGGGAGTTTGTTTAGTTTCAACTTAATCTCATATAATTGAATAACTGTAAGACTGTTCTGGTGACATACTCAGTCAGAAGTAAAACACAATCCACCAGATGGTTACTAAATAACAACAGCAATACATTTAAAAGAAAAAAAAAATCTGTTGCTGTGTTTTAGGTGGTAGAGTTTTGTTCAGATGAGACACACAATCCTGAGGCCCCAAACCAACAGAATAAGATGTGTGACAACAGAGCTGCCCTGGATGTGATCCTCAACAGCTCTGTGGACAACGGAACTCAAGCCCTGTCTCAAATACCCCAGACAATTGTCAATGTTGTACAGAGGAAAACTAGGATTGTTTGCCTTGTCCTGGATGTGTCAGGAAGCATGCAGGTAAGGAGAAGTCTACATTCTCAAGTATGATCAATCAACTGATCAGTAGGTTATCCATATCATATCCCAATGAAATATTAAACCTGAATTGTATTTCTTTCAGGGACCATGGATTGAACTTTTGAGACAAGCTGCAACCTTGTTTCTTGAAACAATCATAGAGGATGCCGCATATGTTGGAATTGTACAATTTGAGTCATCTCCATCAGTTCTCAAATACCTAACAGTGATTGATGGCGATGAGTCCAGGAAAGCGCTTGTTCAGGCACTTCCAACGAGAGCAGGTGGAGGAACGAATATTTGCCCTGGGATTGACAAAGCCTTTGAGGTAAAAGTATTCATGGGAAAATTATATCTATACGTCAGTTGTCATTAGGCAGAGCTGGACTGGCCATAGGGCATACAGGGCATTTGCCCGTTGGACTGTCTAGATTTTGGCCTGGCCCTCCCCTCAATAGTATCAGTCTTCATGCCACTACAGTAGGCCTCTTCAAGATCTTTCAGATTTAGATAAAGCTTGTGGGCTATTAGGGTCAAAAATAGGTCATATGACTAAAATGTTGTCACATGCGTCTGTCTGGTGACAGTAGCGTGGCGTGCGTTATTTTTCCGAGGAAGCCAGAGAGAACAAAAAAATAATAATATAATATAATATGATATGATATAATATAATATAATATTACATTATTATTATTAATCAGTAGCAGCGGCTGGCTGGGACAACAGCAAGGCAGAAAGTTTGGCCATGAGAATAAAATCAATAAGGTATAATTTATGAGATGCGTTGCATGTTTGCGAACCAGGAAGGCATTTGCCAGAACTGCTGCGAAGCAAGGGAAGGAGAGGTCTCTAGTCTGTTTTGAACAGCACACCACGAGCGCAGCTACAGCTCTTGATCATGCGTGTGACTACTTTAGTTAAGAAATAAATAACAAGAAAAATACTATGTCTGTTCAGAGTTGGAGTAGTGACAAGCAACACCGCAAGAATTTGCACTTCACGCACGACACCAGATGCTCCACAAGCCCCCTAAACACAATTCAGTCTCATCCTTAAGTGCCAGTTCAAATGCCCCACAGAACAGAATGCAATAACACAGACAGACACCGGACATGCACTGACTGACCACTTAATAGTTATTCTACTGATGACTAGGTTCAACCGGCTGCTCTGAGTCGTGCACGTCTTGTATCGAATGTCAAATGTTGTATGTACGACCTCTCTATGGTTGCCAGATGTATGGCGATTTCCAGCGCAAACATGCTAAAACAAAACCCATTGAAAAATAACCCTGATGCACATGGTTGAAACAGAGCACAGCAGAGCACAGAGAAGTGGCATGATGCATATATTTAGGACCTGGTGGCACATTATGCCATCTAATAATCACCATAGCTTATTGCCATAATAGCAAGAGCTAACAAGCAGCGAGCAACAAAGCTAAAAACAAAGCTAGCTTCACAAAACGTTAGGTGGCCTGCTTATAATCTACGTTTCTGAAACAATAAAGCAAGTTTGCCTACCGTTGTAGAAGTTATCCTGAACGTATATGTGTCCATGTGAAGATCCTGTCGTTATGTTAAATCCATTTTATGCATTGCCTGCCTTGACATTGGGAGCCATCGGCTGTGTATGCGCGCTTTAACTGTCACTATATTTTGCCCGTAATCGCTAGTCTGTTCAATGTAGTTTCTAGTTCTACTGGCAGCCAGGTAAAGTGGCTGCCGATCCTGAAGTATCATCCGTTTCCCTCCTTGGCAAATCATAGACAGGCAATATGATTTACTCGTGACCAATTTTGAGCAATATGATTGGTCAAGCATTCGTTTTTTTCAAAACTCCAGAAATTTATGGCTGCCAACTCGACTTGGCACCAGTTTTTTTTTAGCATCGAGAGACGTGTAGTACTTTGTTTCACCAGATGGTTACCCAATGGGAGGGGGTGGGGCGCTATTTCCCCAGCTGGAAAATACTCACAGAGAGTGACGAGAGTGGAAGGGAATATTAAAATAGGAGACTCGTCGATATACAGAATGTTTTAATGATTAACGGATATTAAAGCTGTTTTTGGGAAAATTAGCGGATGCCTGGCATCCCTTGGCATCTGCGACGACACGCCACTGCCTGGTGGACCGGTTTTGGCTGGAAATGCCCGGCCTGATTTTTTGCCCCAGTGCAACCCTGAGGTCTAGCCCAATGCATCAACTGGTTTCTTTCACTATTTGTTGTCAAAGAAAGTGAAATGGAATTATATTGTCTCTCAAGATCTAAATAAAACAATGGACAAACATCAAGCGTGAGAACTGATGTAACCAGGTTTTAATTGCTACAGGTACTGAGGAGAGATGGTGGTTTCACAGAAGGAAATGAGCTTATTCTTCTCACTGATGGAGAAGCAGGTGATAATCTGGGTGGATGTGAGGCGAGAGTTGTGAGTAGTGGTGCTATTGTCCACACTATTGCTCTGGGCCCAAGTGCAGACAAGAAACTGCCGCATTTTGCTGACATAACAGGTATGATCATGCTTTTGTGTCAGACAACCTCTATTCTGAAAGACCAACAAAATATTTCATTAAGTGGCGCCGTAATGCTCACGGTTCAGTTGAATGCTGTAATAGTGCAGTAGTCTTTGAAAACATGTAGGGCCTAACTAGTAATGCATTTCAACATTGCCATGTCTTGATGGGTTAACAAAAATGAGTTTAGTGCGATAAGTGGTCCTTATTATTAATCATCACTCCTCATTGGATAAATGAGATAATGCAACGATATTTTCTGAATGCTGGGGGTTTATTGTTCGTATTAATAACACAATGTTCCTTGGGAAGGTGGAATATTTTTTCAGACATCTGACAGCATGAACTCCAATGAGCTCATTGATGCATTTGCCTCTCTTACAACTTCTGATGGAAATGTGACGCAACAGACAGTTCAGGTGAAATATTTTTATTTGTTTGTTTTTACTGTTTCCCCTCTAAATCCCTAATGAAATATTGCAGTGTTAAACATTCAAATTCATTGTTTTACAGTAATACTGCTATTTGCATTGTGCAATATTAGATGCAAAATACTACAGTTTCCCCTGTTGTGCACTGCAGTTAAAGTATTTTAGACCAGGGAAACACTACTGCAGTATCATGAAGCAATAATAACATTTTCACATAATTGATTCAACTGTTCACAGCTCGAAAGCTCTGGGATTAGAACAACTGATTGGTTCAATGGCACATTTTCTGTGGACTGGACAGTTGGAAAAGACACCATTGTAACAGCAACCTCACATCACCAGCCCAAGTGGACAGATCTTTGGGCAGTCAGACTTTGCCCATGATGCAGGAATAAAAATGTTATCATTGAAAGTACCAGGAATTGCTGAGGTGATTTTAATCTTTATTAATATCCAATATTTATTACATCATGCTGCAAATTATGTCATCATCCCAAGGCCTTAAACCCATGTCTCTCTCTTCCCACAGACTGGGACATGGCACTACAGTCTACTTCATACGGGCTCCGGTGCACAGTCAATGGCGATCACCGTCACCAGTCGTGCTGCCAGCGCTGATGTGCCCCCTATCACAGTAAAAGCCCACATGGACCAGAAGTCTTCTGATGGAAGTAAAGCCATGGTGGTCTATGCAATTGTCACTCAGAAGGGGTTGCCTGTTATAGAGGCAAAAGTCACGGCCATACTGGAGTCTGACACTGAGAAGACACCACAGTCCCTAGACTTGCAGGATAATGGAGCAAGTAAATATTTTTAAGACATAAACAGCTAATGATGCAAGATATTGTTTGTTTTAGAATATATGATTTCATGTATGTAATGTGTTAAGCATTTAGCATCATAGAAATCAATCGCTGGAATTCATTTGAGCTTGCTTATTTTTAGAAGTGTATTCAACATTTTATTACACAACTCTCCTCTGATTTTCATCAGACGCTGACGCCTTCAGACTTGACGGCATCTATTCAAGATATTTCACTAATTTTACCTCGGGACGGTACAGTCTGAAAGTGAGAGTTGAAAACAGTAAAGAGACCAAAGCCATGCTGGCTCCATACAGACACAGTGGAGTGCTCTATGTCCCAGGATACGTGGGCGTGGACGGTAAAGAACACTAAAAACACACACATATAGTAACACAAACAACATACTGTATGACTACTTGTCTCCTTCAGACTGCATAATGATGAAAAAACATACTAACAAACCCATCCAAGATACTGCATGTCCACAGTACCATTAGCTATCTTGGACATGCAAAGTTACGTAAAAGCAGGACAACTGATAAGACACCTGTCTGGATGATAAGATGGCTGTTGTTATTCATTGATCATTCTCCATTATTTGCTTTACACCCAACCTGCTGTCATGTGGCCCAAGTGTTAACTAGGAAAACAATAATTAACAAATTATGTGAAACTGAGCGTCAGTTGTACTTTCAGTTATCATATTCACTTCACATTCTATTTGTCATACAGTGTGTTCAAACTTTATGATCCCATTTAATGGGTGATTTAACTTAACTTGGCCTGAATTGTGGCTGTGTCACTGCTTTGGCTTAACACTACTACACTGTATCTCTCATCAGACAAAGTGGAGCTGAATCCCCCAAAACCTCCTGTAAACCATGAGCCAGTAGAGGTGGGCAGCTTCACCAGGACGGCCACAGGAGAGAGTTTTGTGGTGACGTTACCCTCAGGCTCTACACGACCTCCTGCATTTCCTCCCAGCAAGATCACAGACCTGAGAGCTGAACTTAGCGGAGAAGTCATCACAGTCAAATGGACTGCTCCAGGAGCAAGCTATGACGTGGGAAGGGGTAAGGCGCACATCATCTGTCTATGTTTCTAAAAATCATTACAATAACATTAGTCTGACATGACACAGAATTGGTTCAAATCACTTTTTTTCTCATTTCCTTTGTCTCACAGCTGCACGCTACCATATAGCCTGGAGTGAAGACCTGGCCCTGCTGAGAACCAACTTCAGTGGCTCTCATCACATTGACCCTTGGGAGCTGAGACCACAAGACGCTGGCTCCACTGAGCGATACTCATTCCACCCAAGCAACCTCAACATGGTCAACGGCACCACCGTTTTCATTGCAGTTGTGGCGGAGAATGCAGACTCACTGAATTCAAGCATATCAAACGTTGAACGAGTCATGAAATATGTTGCACCTCCTCCTGTACCTGAGGAAGGAGGAAGTGTGAATGTTATCGGAATTGCAGTGGGTGTGGCTGTGGGGGTCATTGCGATAGCATCAGTAGTTGGAACAGTAATATGCTGGAAGAAGCGTTAATCTGCATTTCCTTATTTACCATGTTTATTTATAAATGAAGCACTGAATTCATCTTAATGAGTAGTTTAAATGTGTCCCAAATATGTGTCTCATACTGTGTTACAGTACATTGTGTTTTATTTTTGCATATTTCTGACTGACTGTAACAACCTGGATCTTTTTTTTTTTATTTTATTTTCAAAACAGTAAGAGTAGACTCCCTTTGACACCACCTTCATAAGGCTGACATTGTCAAAACAAATTACACTTGTCATAAATATTAATGAATGTCAATGACTTGACATTACGTAACCAAGATGACAAAGGCTGCCCATGCCTGTGTCATGACAATGTCATATTTACCACGACCACTAGGTCAGGTGCACAGTTAAAAAAAGGTGACATAATGTACCGCATGACAATTTATAAAAGCAATTATTGAACATTCAATAATGTTCGTGACAAGTGTTGTCATATGAAGAGGGGCATCAAGTATAATCACAACCTCTTCACCAATAAAATTCGTATTCTCTTTGGTTAACACCGTTACAACACGGCGTTATTAATTTGCTGTTAGCAGAATGGCAATGGAAAGGTCGTTGTGCATTACTAAAGGCTCTGTGTTATGTCATTGTATTGTAGTATTATGATCGTTAATGTTTCAATGACTATATGACATCAGCAAGGGCAGTGCAGATACCTTGACTTGTTCGTGATAACACGTCAACATATGCTCTGCACACAGCTGTAAAATATAAACAGGTTCGGCACAGTCATGACCTGATAAAATCGGGAAATAGGCTGAGAAAAGTTGATTGAGCAAAAAAGGATAACATGGCATGATGACATGAACATAACATGATGTTATGATTATCATACACTTTACAAGACGTTTTGGTGTACTGGTGTACTCAATAATGACCTAACTGGAAATATGACAAACCCAGGCCTGTTGGATTGCCCCTTCTTCTGACTGTCACTGACCAAAAAAGAGAAAAAGGACAGCTCACACATTGTAAAGTAAAGGACCACACTAGTCCAATACTCATGAACGGCCATCCGGGTACTTTGCTCTTAAATTTGAGTTACGCCCCTTTATGGGTGAAAACAAACCGAATGTGTCATTGACTTACATGCTACATCGGCTAGCTTAAATGAACACATTCCATGCTTCAGCCACGGCTGTTTGGCTATATTATTTGAACAGCCGGCAACACCAGGCCTGGACTGGCCATCTGGCGTACCGGGCAAATCCCGGTGGGCCCTCGCGTCTTTCGGGTCCTCGAGGGCCCGAAATAATAATAAAAAATTATATACATTATTTTTTTGGTCTGTGACGGTTAAAAAAATGACACATCGGGGCTCATTGGATGCCTCTCTTGAGGCACATTGGCCTAGTCTAATGAAATGTACTGCTTCTCAAAGGCCCGCCCCTCCTTGCAGGCCCTCGCTCGCTCGAACCAACTAGTCTGTCAGCATCATCATCCGAAGTTTCGTTGACTTGGATGGTGGCTATGAGGCACCTAAGTCACGCCCTTCTACTTCCGATCCATGGGGCTGGAGCTCTCAAAATTTTGAATGCGAGTTAATGGAGCGAGTCAAGCTAAATCCTCATCCCGTTTGGCATGTGCTCCGGATTTCACATATGATGACAGTGAATATGAAAGGTTTGGATTTGCGTCGTAAGACCACTCATTTTCGGCACGCAAGAAACGTTATTTTAGCTTTTGTGAAAAACTGTGTTGGAGACTACACGTGCGCCTTGCATATCTGACGTGAACCGAGGCACAGCCAACCCTACCGCTGCACCAGAGGCGATTCCTCTTTGAGTACAAGGGAGGCGCCGCCTCCTGTCCAAAATCACGGAGAATAGTATGTAAACTAATGCTTTACACAACTTAATAACATTGCTATTTCAGACCCAGCTCCATAGAAAATGCATGTGCTCAACTTAGAGATGAAACCAATCTGTTATAAGATCCCGAGGCTCGCATGAGTTTTTTTCCGCTCATGACAACGCAAGCGAGTCGAGTCTCAATGGACTTCAATGGCATGTGGGATTGTACGATTTTTCAATGGCAAAATGCTAAACGGTCATTGGCTATTGCCGTGAAATTTTTTTGATTTTGAGACTGAGCCTCACTGGGAGTGAATGGAGAAGAGAGAGGAGGGGGGAGGGACCGGAGACTGGAGCTCCGACTTGTGATTGGGTGAACCCCGTGTCAGTAGGCTACAGTAGTTTTCATTTCGAAATGCGGATATGTTATTAATTTGACTGAGAAGTTTCGTCGTGGTAACCAGTGGGGAAGCTATTCATTGCGGTGTACTCCAGTTTTGTGTACATATTCTTGTAAACCTAGTGACACTAGTGTTGCGAATAAAGTCTTAATAGTGGCATGTCCTTATCCTTTTTAATCTCCCAATTCAAAAGTTGAAGTTGCCTACTTTTCGTTAGGGCTAGCTTGCAAGAAAGCTAGAGAGCTATGCAAAATGCCAAGCATTGTGGATTAAATTCTGGCGAATTCCAGTCGTCCTTATGAGGAGAAAATGAATATCAAGGAGCAGAGCAGAGCACTGCCTAATATTGACTTGGTGAAAAAGGTAGGGAAGAACAACCGTTTCTTTTGAGCTTTCGTGGTGTCTTATCAACTGGTTAACTGCCAAGTCCCGTGAGTGGCGAGTCCTTGTTTCCTACTGTGTTGGCAATGTCTGGTAAATAATTAAAGATTTTGCGACCTCTAGTGGTAAGTTAAGCCGTGCACCCAGTAATGAACAAAGACAACGAAGGCAAACTAAATCACATCATTATGTGGCGGAGGTAGGCCTAATGATAATAATAATAATAATAAAAACATTTCCCTATGAATAGGCTACAAGGGGGATAATGATTAATGATTAACAAATTTGTTTCAACAAGAGTCCTTTAGTGTGTGAGGCCATATGTGGCTCAGGACCAATGTAAGATGTGTGTCAAAATCCCCCCCCCCCCCTTTATTTTTGCGTTCTGGACATATTGTAATTGAACAGCCTCCCCTGTTTGACAGACTACCAGCCGCCACTGCGCTGCACCGTGGCTTAAGTGGCTGCACGTTGGACATGCGACGTCTGTTGTGTAGTCCAAATAATTACATATTTTTGCACACACACAACTCAAAAATCGCTTGCCAAGTGAAGTCAACAAGCACACCATTGGTTGTTATTAATTCTGAGGCACAGCATATGTGTGATCGACGGGGAAATGCGAGGTGGGTCGGAAAATAGCTTTGATCAGTCCATTATAGCCCAGTCAAAAGTTTTTGCGTTGCCAGCCCCACAAGCTGCCCGGAAGGGGTGGAGACTTAGGTGCCCCATTCGGTTAATAAAAACTCTGGTGTAGGATCGGAGGATACAGGGCGCTGTATGGAGAAAGAAAGGACTGCCTATGAAAAGCGCATGGAAAAGCGAAAGCAAAACTAAAAGAAGATGGGGCAAAATGTGCTAAAATCACTGACTTGTTCAAAGCTAAAAGCCCAACCACCTCGAGCTCCGGACCGGTAGCTCTCGTGTGGCCGTGGGAGGTGCGGTGAATCACACAGCCCTCAGGCTGGGACAGCCGGTGCATCAACGAGTGCAAGGTGGTGAGGCGGCTGGCGAACAGTGTGGGCGAGATGGTTCGAGCAGGGGAGATAGAACTAGAGACGGATACGAGACGTGACCCAGGGAGAGACAGGTTAGCCCCTCAACACACCCAGCTAGTGTAGCTATGCGCCCCTTCGGCGTTGCGTAATTTCCCATCTCTTTCATCATTACCTCAGACCAATTGTCATCCTGACTTAATCAAATTAGTCATGAATATTTGTACCCATTTGATGAATTCCCATGCACTTATCTTATAATGTTGCGCCAGCACATAGAAATCTTCCATTTGCCTTGAGCTGTCATGAGATGCTGTGTTGAAGTGAAGCTAGTCTTTCTGCCCTCTAGAAAGAACTACCATACTCTAGCTGGCCAGGCAGATATTCACCGCCTCGGCGTTTTTCCCATGTAGCCTAGCCTAATTGTCTGAAACTGAGGATGTCGTCCCTCCCCACTCGCTCAAGTCAGTCACAAATATGTATTGATTTATTTTCTTAAACTTTTTTTGTATTGTTGTGTGAGCATAGAAATCTTCCATCTCTCTTTCTAGCTGCCTGTCACAACCACCTGTGCATTGTGTCTTGTATTACGTCTTAATTACGGCGTATCCCCACGTTCACTTTCTCAAATCCAACAAATATCTTGTTTTAGTCTATTGCTTGTCGTGTATTTTGCAACTATGGTTTAACTAAATGTATTTTTGCAATATTTTCCTTAATGGCATGTCACGTCATTATCAAGACATCTGGTAGGCTATTATCCTGAGCTGTCTTTTTGCATGGTAGATGAAGAAAGAAGCCGTCTTTCTGTGCTGTTTGTGAATCGCTGAGGCTGATAGCTACGCGCTTCTTTTATTGTAATAGCTGAAACATGTAGCTTAACTTTGTTGTTGGCAATGTGATATTTTATAGGGCCTTCATGAGTTGAATTTTCCTGTGGTGGTCACGGATAGGCTTTTTTTATCCATGCAAACACGTTTTGTTCTGGAAATCATTTTATCATTGGATGGATGTTTTAATATCTTGATGGTTGAGGCAACGCGGTTTGGACGCTTCAATGCGTAGGCCTAGGCTATTGTACGTAACGTCATCAACCTCTGTTGGTAAGCAATAATAAGCGGTCACTTGGTTTTGTTGTGGTGAAAAAAATGACGAGTGTAGGGAGGAAAAAACCCACTGATATTATGGCAGTCTTGGGCTCTTTTGATCATTGTCAAGCTGCATACAATGCGTAGACATTACAACAACTAGAAACGTTTTGGTGTGCATTGGGGAAAGGGGGGGGGTGCCATTTAGTAAGCTCACTGACAGTATCTGTGGACTGGAGCAATTTGAAGTTGAAACATCTAGGAAATGATTAGTTCATTACATTTTATTATTATTATTATATATGGTGTCCATTTTACAGTGTGTGTGTGTGTGTGTGTGTGTGTGTGTGTGTGTGTGTGTGTGTGTGTGTGTGAAATATGGCTTTGCTTATCATCAATGATAAGGTGTTGTTGTGTCTGTAGGACCTGTTTTCAGTTTTTGCTTAAGGGAAATGGTAGGCCTTTAAATACTTTTATATTGAGATTCACTGGCCAGGAAAATAATCAGGAAAATAGAGTTAGTTGTCCACCTCTCTCTATCTCTTACCCTCAAATATACTCAGAACTTCACATGCAGGATGAAGGGAACATGACGGTACACTGTGACCATCTCCCCAAGAAGGTTATTGTGAGTAGTGATGAAGCATTTTTTTCGTGTGAGACTATATTATATACGATGTCATAAATACCGATAGGCATCGGTGTCGGGCCCTCGGGCGTCAAAAAGTGCCCTGGGCGATTGCCCAACCTTTCTCAATGCATTTTTTTTCAAGTGGTAGTTGTATGAAGTTGTGAGTGAGTGTTGGATGCTAAGTTTTGTCCTGTGTGTCCAACATAGTTCCACAAGAGGGAGAACTATAAAGGGACACCTATAAAAGTATTCATCAGGTGTGAGTAACTGCGATAGCAGTATAACTGCTTTGTGATAGCCTGAGTCACAAAGTTTTATCTCCATGTCATCATTGTCATAATCATTGTCATAAACCACCGTTTAAGGTGTACTTTATGGCCTGACGGAAATTATGACAAGTACTGGCTTGTTGTATTTCTCGTTCTTCCATAATTATGTCTTCAGTTTATCTCAGCTGGACTTATTTTAGACAACTTTATAACCGGCATGTATGTGTTTACAAGTGTAAGGAATTCAGTCAGAGGTGGATCAGTCCACGCAAACAAACCTGGCACACAGATGCCGGAGACGACAGATCAACTTGCTGGAGTGTCCAAGCCATTAAATGGTCTTACACCTTGAGATTCTTTCGATCTTCTAAAACAAAGGTCCTAAAACAATTCACTTTCATGAAATACTAATACAAAATGCTATTTTGTGTTTCAAAATGTGTTTTAATTAACTTACATGTATTATAAATAACCATCCCTGAATGTAACATGAATGTAACATCACGCACGCACACACACACACACACACACACACACAGAGAGAAACACACACTCTTTCGCAAAGAGACACACATACTGTATCTATGAGCCAAGTGAAGTGAAGTAAGTACGTTTTTTTTAAGTTTTTTTTTAGTAAAATGCCCACAGCATTGACCAGCCTGCCATCCCAGATAGTTTAATTTGTTAACAAAGTGCATGAAATATCCTTTATAAAGGATTAGGGGCTAACACTTTACAATAATGGTGCACAAGTCATTGACCTTTGATGTACCACATTTAATAAATAGGCTTAGTTAGTGCTTATGACTTCAACAGTGAGTCCTTTGTGACTCCTCATTAACAAGTGATGGAATAATCATCACTGCATACATAAATCATGTGTTAATTCACCATTACCTACAAAATGATTCCGTTATTACTCATGCATCATTACTGCAGATAATGCACATGTAATAGCAATAGGAACACACGCACGTACGCACACACGCACACACACACGCATATGTATGGAATAGTGGCTGACGAGGTGTCCCGATATCAAGGGAAATAATGGACGAGGCGGAGCGTTCTAAACAGCCCGACGGTGCAGCCGAAGGGCTGTTCGCTTCGCCAAGTCCATTTTCCCTTGATATCGGGACACCTCGAAGGCTGCTATTCCGTTTATCACCCGGTTACCAGCATTTAAGTATTAATTTATTAATATGTTGATCTAAGGCTTCATGAGAAGGTAGATTCACCACTGCGCTTGGTACGTTGCTATGGGCACCACTTCCTAATCTAGTGAGACGCGCCTTTATCGGAGGCATGTAAGGACGCGCGCAGAATGTTGGGGTGATTTGACAACCACATGCGATAGAATTGACGACTGGGATTTTGACTTGACAACCAGATGCGATAGAATTAGTAACGGGGTCTTGACTAGACAACCAGATGCGATAGAACTAACGACGCGGGCTTGACTAGACAACCAGATGCGATAGAACTAGTAACGGACGGCACTTCGCCAGAAAGTTAGAAAAGAAGCAACTTGGACGCCCGCACGCCCGCATGACATCATAGGTGTCCTGCTACCGGGGAATAAAGGACACCTGCTCAGCCAATCAGAAGACGTTCCGTCTGCTCACTGGGTGATAAGTAATAACAATTGCTCTGGCTCACGTCAGCTCGACTGACTGACGGCTCCACAGGAAGCAGAATGATTGCAAAAAGCCGTAATCGTGACTGTCACAGTAAAAGTGCTACTACCGGTATATAAAGTACATCTAAATCATGTTTTAACAATAAAAACCCATCCTTCATTAAATCTCTCATCAGAATTATCACTATTTATTGTCCCATTTTACTATTTACTACTATTTATGCTATCCATCAACTATTTATTGAACCTTTTTTATTATGTATTAGTCAAGTAGGTTACACGCACATGGTGAGGAACACTTGTGTTGCTATATGACAATATTTCTTTAATACTATAGCAGAATATTTAGAACTTATCTGCTCAATAAATAAATTACAAAGAAATCACACTGTGGTACATACAGTAGTAAACTGAAATGGTTATATGTAAATATTTTACATTAACATAGTAAACATTTAGAAGATCTAGAACATTAAGGCATTGGTCCAGAGTTGTAAAGTAGAAGTACTCTTTCAAATGTCATTACAACACTAGTGGTCTGGTACTATATGATTGAAATAAACCACAAGTGTTGTTATTACATTTGTAAGAGTACTTCTACTTCTACTTCTACTTTAAGCAACTCTGCATTTGTCTTGGTCTAGGGCGCAATAGGGCTTAGCTTAGTCCTCTACTGTCTCCATAGGGGGAGCTATAGGGCACAGCTTAGTGTAGTCCTCTATTGTAGAGGGCGCTATAGGGCACAGCTTAGTGTAGTCCTCTGCTGTCTCTATAGAGGGTACTATAGGGCACAGCTTAGTGTAGGCTGGAGGTTTACTGCCTCCAGTGGCGGGATCTAGTATTGCAGTTTGATGCTTCTGCTGCTGATGGATGATGAGTGCAGCCAAAATCGTCACAACAACCTAAACATTGCAGAAGTGTAGCATTAGTGTAGCACAATCATTAGCATCAATGTCTCACATCACCACAGTCCCAAAAGGTGTATAAGCAATTAGCATGCAGATTTAGCATGTAGCAGTAGCATGTGGCATTGTAGAATTGGCATTAGCATGGCGGATTAGTATTAGCATGTATAATTAGCGTGTCGAATTAGCATGCATGTATCATTGGCAACTAAAATGTTGTGATAGTTGGATCCACAGACCTATACTAACCTATACTGGCAATGGGCGTTTCTAGGCAGTAGCAGAATTTCAGATTGACAGGCCGCAGCCATCTTTGGGTAGAAAAGGGCACACATTCATCAGTCTCATCTGGCAACCCTGCTGAGACTCTTCGATGCAGCAGTGCAGCTTATACAGTTTGAGGATATTTTGTGATACTGAATCTGCATGTTGCAACAGGCGAGACTGGCTGTGAAGTGATGGAGGCCTTTTTAGGCTTTGATGGTGTCAGTGAATACAGAAGAGCTCCCGCAATAGCCCAGTATCTTTTGGGGGTGTTGGAGAAACACAACTGTTTGGCATTGAGAAGGACATGCTTCTGAGGCTAAGAAAAGACAATGATTTCTAGGCTATGACAAAGTCATGGATGTTTTCATCCAGAAGGAGCGGCGCATGGACCTTATGTACAAGTAAAGGTAAGACCAGTGTTTCCTATGTGTGTGAGGCCTGTGCTTGTGAGACCCGTGGGGAGAGAGAGAAAGAGAGAGAGATAATCCGCCGTGATTCTGTCCGGTATGTTCGCCGTGGTGCTCAGTGGTCTATGTGAGACCAGTGTTTTGAATCCTGTGTGTGTGTGTGTGTGTGTGTGTGTGTGTATGTGTGTTTGTTTGAGCATCCGCCGTGATGCTCTCCGGTTTGTCCGCCTTGCTTGGTGCTGTGTGGTTTATGTGAGACCACTGTTTGAATCCTGTGTGTGTGTGTGTGTGTGTGTGTGTGTGTGTGTGTGTGTGTGTGTGTGTGTGTGTGTGTGTGTGTGTGTGTGTGTGTGAGAGAGAGATAATATTTGGCAAATATTTACTGACATATATTTGAAAATCTGATATTGGAAAAGTCAGTGCCTCACCAGCCATACACCTGACCGCACGGCACTGATGTATATAGGTATGTACTGTATATTAATTTCTTGAATAACCTGTACGTTTTCAGTAAAGCTGACTGCAAGCTTCCCAGAAGACGCTGATGGTAACCTAGCGACATCATGAGCCCAGACAGAAAGATAAGACAGAGACTAGTCTTCGCGTGTAATGGCATTGTACAACATTATGCTGTGTTGTATTGTGTTGTATTATATGATGTTGTGTATAGATACACAACACATACGGCAAACGAAGCATCACATCATTTACAACACTTTTAGAAGTTCATTTCACTTATGGAATGATGACGTCATTACGTAAAAGTCTGTGGTTACGGGAGTCTTCACCAAGATGGCGGCCTGCTGAGAAATCCGAAAATTGCGAGGCCCATTAACGGGCTAGGTTAGTATAGGTCTGTGGTTGGATCATGCTAAAAATAACCCGAACTTTTCAAGAGCAAAGGAGCTTCCAATTCAATTAAATCACTATAGGCGAAGCACTGAAAACTGCAGGACTGATACACACAACAGCCAATAAAATGTTGTTCAGTATCTGACTGCTTGTACTGCCTCATGACTGACGAAAAATTTGCCGTTGGTTGGTCCAACACACACGCACACACACACACACACATAAACGAGCGCGCGCGCACCAGTGTTAATTTTGTCAGCTTTTTTTGATTTAGTCGTAGTCTTTGTCACAATGACGAAAATCAATTTTAGTCTTTGTCATATTTTAGTCATTGGCTTCTCAATTTAGTCTTAGTCTTAGTCTAAATGACGAAAATCAATTCTTTAGTCTTTTCGTCATTTTAGTCAACACTGTACATTACAAAACTTCTCCACACACTTTAACATATATCATTGACTGTAGAGAATAAACCTTCACCACACACTGCTTCTCTTTTTAACATAATCACACTGTACAGAATAAAACTTCTTCACACACTGATTCTCTTTTTCTCTATTTTATTTAATACCAGTGTTAATTTCGTCAGCTTTTTAAAATTTAGTCTTAGTCTTAGTCACAATGACGAAAATCAATTTTAGTCTTAGTCATATTTTAGTCATTGCCTTCCCAATTTAGTCTTAGTCTAAATGACGAAGATCAAAAAAGGGCATTGACGAAATATTTTAGCCATAGTCATGGTTGACGAAATTAACACTGCCGCGCACACACACACACACATAAACGCGCGCGCACACACACACACACACATAAACGTGCGCGCACACACACACACAACACACACACACACACACACGCCTACCTCGAGTGCTGCAAGCCCAAACATCGTACTCAGTCCTGCATTCAGACCAAGAACTACCGCTCTCCTTTTCTCTTCTGACTTCACATAGTGATTCACGTACTTCATCACCTGTTTGGTAACAACGGACAAATCACACACACACACACACACACACACACATCATGCGTGATGACGTAACAAAATAAGTTTACCACAAAATGTTTACAAACAAAAGGCTTACTACAGGGTTGAATTGATGGCTTGAGCTCCGTAATAGAATAAATATAATATAATATACATGGGTTCTACATTTTGCTTATAACCTGACTATGCGAACTTAGCTGCGCACAACTCAACCTCTGATTGTTAGAAACCGCTGTCGGTCAAAGAATTAGCTCACGTGGTTGGCTGCCTGTGTCTTGCCCTTGCTCATAACATCATGTTGATAAACAATGAGAACCCAGGTATAACATAGCCTAATAAATATAATGTAATATAATATAATATAACACAATATAATATAATATAATATAATATAATATAATATAATATAATATAATATACAATGTAATATAATATAATGTAATGAAAGTGCTTACCACAGGGTTGAGTTTGATGGCTTGAGCTCCTTGCATCAGAAATACAACTACACCTATAAGAGTTGCTGTGATACACTGCAGAAATCAGAAGAACAGCACTGGATGAAAAGGCATGTATTTAATTTGGTAGATGTGTGAATGTGTACTTTTATTTGTTACATGTATGATCAATATGATATAATATAATATAATATTGTAAGAATGGAGATTGTTGATGACCCAGAACTGATATTGTTGCTGTTACTGTTGCTGTTATCTGGTAAAAGCTGACTTAGAAGGACACCCCCCATCCCATTGTAAATATGGTGGCCCAAACCCCATGGGGTGCCACTGACCGAAGCAAACCTCTCCAGCAGTATATAAGCAAGCCTATGATAATGAGCCCCTCTTTGAGACCCTTCTCCCATGCACCAAACGTGTGTGTCTCTCTCTGTTTCTCTCTCTCTCCCTCTCTCTCTTTGTCCTAAACATTCTGAGGTTGTCTAAAATGTCTTTGATTTCACTGTAACCTACAGTAGCCTTGAGTTAAATGTAATGTTACCATGCAGTTGATAATTAAATTGTCATATATAACATTCATTCATTTGCATCTCCTCATCTGTATCATGCCATTTTCTTTTCCTGTGTCTTAAGTTAATACTGCTTCTGTTTCAAATGCCCACTCCTGGCTGTCGTTGGCTAGGAATAAAGTGGAGGGAAAAGTTATACTTTTACAATATAATATTAGCCTGGTGAACCAGCGCCACCCGCTGGACGGCAAAATGTTTTGTCTACGGGTGGGTCTGGCCTCGCATAATGATTCAATGAAGCCAGAATGCCAAGAATCTGGCAAACCAATTACAACGCAAAGATGTGTTTTGAATCAAAGCGGGCAGGGTTTTGAGGGAAGGTTGTTCTCATCAACAATCTTCGGATGTATTATGCATCGAGGCCAGACTAAATTAGACATCCACATTTAGTCTGGTTTATCAGGCTAATATAATATAATATAATATAATATAATATGATATCATATAGTATTGCATGTGTGTGTGCATGCACTTGTGCGTTCGTGGGTGTGGGTGTGTCCTCACAGCAATAAGCAGCCATGTCTCATCTCTGCTGTGTGTGTGTGTGTGTGTGTGTGTGTCCTCACAGCAGTTAGTGGCCATGTCTCATCTCTGCTGTGTGTGTGTGTGTGTGTGTGTGTGTGTGTGTGTGTGTGTGTGTGTGTGTGTGTGTGTGTGTGTGTGTGTGTGTGTGTGTGTGTGTGTGTCCTCACAGCAGTTAGTGGCCATGTCTTGTCTCTGGTGGCCCCGTAGATGTAGAGTCCAGACGTCAGCATCATACCGCCTCCCATCAGGCCAAACAACTCCCACAACACGGACACGTCCACTTCATGCTGATATATACACATTACATGACATTACATTGCATTATACCATATTACACTACATTTTACACTACAAACTACACTAGAATCTAGATGTTAGCAACCTTCATATACAGTACAGTAGGCCTATATACATATTACATAACATTTCACCACTATACTACTCTATTTATTTATACTTTAATTATTACACTACACTACACTAGATTATACACTACACTAGAAGCATCCCATTTGGTCTCCCATTAGGCCAAACAGCGCCCAGAGTGCAGACACGTTCACCTCATGCTGATATTATATACAAGTAGCCTATAGAGGATTACTGTATATACATATTACATTATCGGCAGAAAAAAAGGATTGTGTTTGAGTGTGTTGCAGAGGGGATGTGTTAACTTGTGTGGTTGCCATGGTTTCCATGTGTTTTTAACATTTTTGTTTGCTTAATGTGTTGTGATGATTGTGTTGCTTTACTGCATTTAATGTGTGAAATGTGCAGGTTGCCATGGTTTCCACTTGCGGACTGCATGCGTTGCATGTGTTGAGTGTGTTTTGTGTGTCGATTGTATTGAAGGCAGTATTGCCAGATTTGGCTGACCATTTCCAGCCCAAACGGTGCTCAAAACCCGCCTGGAGGTGCTACATTCCGCCCAGTTTCAACAAAATTGTATTTATTTCTACGGCCATAATACTGCAGAAAAACCCGACCAATGGCTGTTTTTGACCATTTTTACCAGACAGCGATCCCAAGCAGACTAATTGGGCAGGTAACCGCCCAATCTGGCAACACTGATTGAAGGAGTTGAGCGTGTGGTTGCCATGGTGCTGGTTGCCATGGATTTCACTTACAGACTGCATGATGTAGTGAAGGAAGGAGGCAGAAGCAACGAACAACAGCCCGCACACCTAAAGGTCACAAGAATACACAATGACGAAAACAGCACAGCACTCCAAGTGGACTTTATTGCGTCCTGTTTTCCTCACTTTGTAGGCTATAATTCTCAAAGAATGAGCACCCATTTGCTTTTTACTTTGGTTGAGTTGACCATGTTATACCACTTGGTGTGGGTCACAAGAATACACAATAACATCACAATAACGTCACAATAACATCACAACAACATCACAATAACACCAACAAATACATATATAATGACAAGAAAAATAAATATATAATACATTTCCACATCAGACAGCGTGTATATTGAACACAGTATGTATATTGTCGTCATGTATATTGTCATCACAGACAGTTTCCCCTTCAGCTGCCATGTCACTACGGTTGCCATATAGCTCCCAAAACCAATGACATCCCGGAATCATTACCATAGCAACCAAATAATAATAATGATAATAGTATAGACGGCATTTACCAATTTACTGCCAACATGATGTTCACACACACACACACACACACACACACACACACACACACACACACACACACACACACACACACACACAGCCTCACACACATCATTTACAAACTTACTGCCAAAATGACATTCGCTCCAATGAAGAGACCTTTTAGACATTTGTTGATCATAGCTGGACGCAGAGAGAGAGAGAGACAGCCATATATCCAAAATCCCTTCCGGAATGTCCCGAGATGACGTGTGTGTGTGTGTGTGTGTGTGTGTGTGTGTGTGTGTGTGTGTGTGTGTGTGTGTCCTGAGACGACATGCCATCTGAACTAACTGGTTTGACTGGTTGGTTTGGTTTAGTGTCAGTGCCGCGTCAATCCAAAACAATGGAACCACACCAACACACCTGTATGTACACACACACACACACACACACACACTGCCACATCACACCACCTCTCCTGTATGTGTATCAGGGCTTAACACTAACACACGCCAGGTAGCCAAATGCGGGTGAAAGTCGGCGTTGGCTAGTAGATACCGAAGGTTCACTAGCCATTCTGGCGGGTCCGTCACTATTCTAAATGATGAGGCACCGCAATGCAATGCGATTTTGCGAGCCTACAATACCCATGAAGCACCTGTGTCACGTGTCACCTGTGTCTCAAGCACGAGAGGAATCTGATAGAGCTAGTCTTGCGAATATGAGTGGCAGCAGCGAGCTGCCTACCGGCACATCAGCGCGCGTTTGGAAATGTCACTGAAAACCTTCACGTGAAAATAAAGTAGCGAAGTTCATCTCAACTGACCTGTTTTGGGATCTGTCATTGGTACAATGCATAGTAGTAGTGGACATTAAAATGACCAAGGCGAGAGGAGAACACCTCAGTCTTGTGAAAGTCTTGAGACTAATTAGCGCAGTGATAAGACAAGGACACATGCGGCATTAATAATGTTCGTTTTAAATCATTTTCTGATTTGCCTGTATGTCTTCATACCTTAATATTCCTCCATGTTTCTTGTGCCGTTGTTCCCGACTGTCAAACGGGGCTTAAACAACGCGCAGTAGTAGCCTTCACAAAATCATGTCCCATGTCCCTTCGCATGTGCCCATCTTGCCTTGCGTCCGTTTATATTTCAAACAACTCAATATTAAACGGAATGAAAGGAAGTCGTAGCTCCTTCTGTAGTTACCGGCCGCATATGTGTGTGCCTTCTATTAGATAGCCTACTTTTATGAGAAAATATTCCAGAAGAGGTGTTATTCCACATCCATGACCGAGGACATGCGAAGCTTGGCAATGACTTTGCACTATCTACTTTGCGCATCGAAAGTGCCCTTCAGATCAAAGACGGAAATATTTTGCTCTCATGTAGCTTACATTTGTGCCCTTCCACAACACGGTGCTTGGTGTTTCTGCACGGCTATGCCATTCCTCAGATAAGTTAATCTGTTCTTATAGCATGCATGCATGCATGGACCAGTTAACAACAATTCTAGTTATTAGGCCCTATATTTTATTATATTATATTATATTATATTATATTAGTCCCTATATTATATTATATTATATTATATTATATTATATTACATTATTTTATGTTATATTATGTTATATTATGTTATATTATCCTACATTACATTATTACAGCCTATTATATAATTCATTAAAGCTGCTATGATGGTTAAGAAAATTATGGCTAGTGAAAAGGCCCAATGGCTAGTGAGTCAGGAAAACCACTAGCCAAAATGGCTGGTAAGCGAAAAAGTTAGTGTAAAGCACTGATGTGTATACTGACGTGACGTCATCAGAGAGGAGGACGTGTGTTCCAGACAGTTCCTCATAATGTTCATAACGACCATTTCAACATTGTCGTAAGTCCTGCTAGTTCTAGTCTGCTAGTTCCATTCTGTCAGTTCCATTCTGTTGGTTATTCTGTCAATTTCAGTTTGATTATTTATTTCAGATTTTATAAGAGAGAAATAAACAGCCTCTTGGTAAAAAAAAAAAAAAAAAAACTATATCAACCGGCAAAAAACCCCAAAAAAACACTGAGCACAGTTCCACTCTGCTAGCTCCATTCTGCTGGTTCCATTCTGATAGTTCTTATGGATAACTGATTTTATGCTCGACCCATTTCAACGTTGCCATACTGTGCTGCTAGGTCTAGTCTTCTAGAACCATTCTGTCAGTTCCATTCAGTTAGTTCTGGTCGGACCAAAACGTTTTGGAGAATTCCATGCTTCCTACGTTGTGGGAGCAGTTTGGAGCAGGCCCCTTCCACTTCCAACATGACTGTGCATGGTGACATGGTTGAACTTCACTGGCCTGTACAGAGGTCTAACCTGAATCCACTCTTGGGATGACTGAGAGCCAGGCCTTCTTGACCAACATCAGTGTGTGACCTCACCATTGCGCTCTTGAGAAAATGTTCAAAAATTAAAATATATATATTTTTAAAAACCTACCAAAACCTTGTGGACAGCCTACCCAGATGATTTGAAACTGCTGCAAAAGGTGGGCCAATATTGTATTGAACCCTAGAGGTTAGGGATGGGATGGCAGTTAAGTTCATATCTGAGTCAAGGCAGGTAAATTTGTATCTTTTAGATGCAATTTCCTGCATTCTTATCAATTTTAGAGGGAGTAATGACAAATCTCAACTGACTCCTTCAGACTTTCTATACAAGTGCTGGCTGCCATTGTTGTATGTGCCATTGTTGTAATTGTGGCAGGTAAACATGTAATCTTTTCCATATTTACAATGATAGACATGGCGCAATGTAGTGGGTGGCCAAAACCGGGACATATTTGTGTCCCGAGAGAGTTTGCTCGGTACCTGGGACACACAACTCCAAACCGGGACGTCTGGTCACCCTATACTAGTCATGTTCTGTGTGTTGTGATCTGTAAAGGCGTATTTTCTTCTTAGCTCCTGACATGCACGTCCATTAAAGCACTTGTGAAGAGAAGAAATAAAGTTGTTGAGTTTTATTCCTGGCAAACCGGTTGACAATTCCACAGAAAACAAAAGAAGCAAAATAAAAATGAAGCTCTTTGTCACTTTCTTGCGATCTGAAAACCTTTCCGTCTTACTGGCATCCTGGCTGTCACAAACTAGAAACGCCATTGCATTACAAAGACTAGTACTGTACCACCTGCGCATCAAGGGGGTGTGCCCAAGTCACATGGCAAGTCATCAGGAAAATGTTTCAGGTGCAGATCAAAGTAAATATCAAGGTAAGCTCAAGGTAAGTATAAAACTTCCAGGTAAGTACAACAAAATGTGCTACCAAATGAAAAGTGCAATTCAATTAACATAGCAGAATGTCATCTCAGAATCTAAATATGGCTCCCACAGGCTCAGTTCAGGCAATTTTTGGTGCATTTTGGATTACTGGATTGCACATGATTCGAACGAGAGAATTCCTGCTGACTTCTGACGCCATCCGAAGAGAGGTATGTGCAATGCTTCAAAACTCTGAAAACTATCAAACAGTCATGTGATGACATAGGGAAAGTAACTGGGATGTTCATCATCTCAAACCAATGAAAAAGCACCAAATTACATAATATCTTCATTTGTAATACGGAATGCAGGTTTTCCAGTACCCACTGTTGATAAATGAGCCTCCTGGTTTTATTTTGTCTTTCTTACAGAAGAGGAGAGGAGAGGAGAAAAGAAAAGAATAGAGAAGAGAAGAGAAAAAAAAACAATAAACAAGAAATTGGATACAAAAAGGCTCATGATTTACTTTTTTCAAATCATTAGCAAAAGTTATCTACCAAAACATGCATTTAAAAATAATTACATTTACCTTACAGGACTGTCTGTGTTCTACACCCACTTCCTTGAATTATGTTGGAACTGTGTCAATGGCAATCTCTGTGTCAAATGCTTTGTGTTAAAATGGATCACCGAGGCCAATGCGATTAGCCCAACTCTTACTCCCATAGCTCTGGCAGTATGCCATACTTCCGACCAGTTTAACAAAAAACATCCGAGTTTTAATTGCCATATCCGACAATTATGATGGTTTCGTTTTGTTTTTAAAATATATAACCATAGGCTACTTGCAAATAGTTCAACAGCAAACATTTTAGTCATACTTGGTCTTTCCTGTTTTGGAAATAATGTTCACCTTCTGATGTCCATTTACGTCCAAATGCGGGGGTGTGATACTGTTGGTTTGTACTGAAAACATGATGACCTCACACCTCCATGGATCTACAAACTTCTGCCCACAAGATGGCGGTATACAACCCAAAATGAAGCAGCCAGGCCCTGCTCATATACACTGATATTGAACATCTCCTCCACACACACACACACACACACACACACACACACACATGCACGCACAAATGCACACATTCACAAACATACAAATAAAGCAGCCTGGCCCTCCTGTCCTGCCGCGGCCTGCACATCGACACTTAAACAACTCCTCAACTGCACTTAAAGATCTGACACAAGTCCAATACACCCTTTGCGGTTCTGCAGCATTACAATAATACAGAATAGCATATTGAATGCACACACACACACACACATATTCTCACCCTCTCCTTTCTGTCTAAGGCTCTGATTACTTAAGCCCTGTCACACAGTAAACTATAGTCACACACACACACACCCACACACACACACACACACACACACACACACACACACACACACACTTCTCTCCCCCTCTCTCCGCCTCTCTCTCCTCTCTGCCTAAGGCCGTGTATGTCACATATATGGAGACAAATATCCCCTTGCCTAACACTGTCAGACTCACATCCTCTCCCCTTTACTTACGGCAGTCAGCCTGGAGCGAAGCATACCTTTGCACCTCTACATACCTGTACTATTGCATTATTATATCTAGTATATTATTGCACCAATACTGTACTATTGCATCATTACTGTATATCTAGTATACCTGTAGTATTAGTATAGGCTATCTAGTGTACTATTGAACATATATACAGTAGGCCTACCTGTACTATTGTGTTATTATATTTAGTATACCATTGCACCTCTACATACCTATTGGATGTCTTCATATCTAAACCCATAATTCCTTTCATATCTGTTTATTACTTCTCATATCGTGAGAACCATACGAAACACATGCAGCAGTATTTACATTGTTATTGGAGCGACAACCAGACAAAACACCTATAGCAGTATTTACATTGTTATTGGAGCAACGATCAGATAAACATTATGTTGACATTTTTAATGTCAAGCAGGATCTTCAAAACTGCTTGTCTAAACACCTGAAATGTTTTTTTATATCTTTCTATTACATGCACTGACTGCAAAGCAGAGTCTACTCATTAGCCTACTGTAATGTTATTGTTGGGCTCTCTATCTATCTCTCTCTCCCTCTCTCCCTCTCTCTCTCTCTCTCTCTCTCTCTCTCTCTCTCTCTCTCTCTCTCTCTCTCTCTCTCTCTCTCTCTCTCTCTCTCTCCTGATATTCTGATAATCCCTCATTAGTGATCTTGGGCACAGTCCCACACACTCATGGGATTTTTAAATAAATTCGTTTTATATTTTATTTCTGTTCTGATCAGAGGTGTGTGTGTGTGTGTGTGTGTGTGTGTGTGTGTGTGTGTGTGTGTGTGTGTGTGTGTGTGTGTGTGTGTGTGTGTGTTTTATTATGTTCAGAGATAGTACCTCGACTTCAAGTGTGTGTTCTGATGTTCCTGTTGCATGTCTATATTCTGACCACTAGAGGTCACTCTTCGCCGCCCTCCACAGGCTCCTTTGATGAGAGATGTTATTGTACTGTGGATTCCTTCTAGCTGTGGGGAGATCTGATGCTTCCCCTTCTCTGCTGTACTCTACTCTCAAAACGATTAAACCTAAACATTGTTAACTCCCAGCTGGATGAAAACATTTTCCTTAAAGGGACACTGCGTGAGATTTTAAGTTGTTTATTTCCAGAATTCAAGCTGCCCATTCACTAATGTTACCTTTTTACTTAC